>NW_021937998.1:0-9727 GCF_001715985.3 Manacus vitellinus
CCACGAGGATTTATCCCCCCACCAAATCCACAAACCAGGTGATGAAGAGGAGCAGGAGGAGCAGAGGAGTCCAAGGGCAAAACCACCAAACCGTGAGCTCCGGCAGAGAATCAGAGTCACAGAATCACACAATCGCAGAGACACAGAATCAGAGTCACACAATCACACAACCACAGAATCACACAATCATGGAATCACACAGTCACAGTCAGAGTCATGGAATCACACAATAACACAATAACAATCACACAATCAAAGAATCACAGAATCATAGAATGACAGAATCACAAAGAGTCAATTACACAGAGAGTCACGGAATCACACAATCACAATCAAACAATCACAGTCACAGAATCACACAATCACACAGTCACAGAATCATACGATCAAACAATAACACAATCACACAATCACAGTCATGAAATCACACAGTCACAGTCACACAATCACAGTCACACAATCACAGAATAAAACAATCACAATCACAGGATCAGAGAATCACAATCACACAATCAAAGAATTACAGTCACATAGTCACACAATCACAATGTGAAACAATCACATAATCACACAGTCACATAATCAAACACACAATCACAGAATCAAAGAATAAGAGAATCACAGAATGACAGAATCACACAGTCACAGAATGGCACAATCACAGAGTAACAATCACACAATCACAGTCACGGAATCACATAATCACACAATAACAGTCACACGATCACAGAATCAAACAATCACACAGTCACAGAGTCAGAGAGTCACACAATCACATAAACACAATCACACAATCAAACAATCACACAATAATACAATCACAGAATCAGAGAGTCACACAATCACACAGTCACAATTGCACAATCACACAATTACAGTCATACAGTCACACAATCAAACAATCACAAAATTACACAATCAAACAATCACAAAGTCATGGAAGCACACAAACAATCACAGAGTCACAGAATCACACAATCAAACAATCACATAAACACAGTCACACAATCACAGAATCAAAGAATAAGAGATTCACAGAATGACACAATCACACAGTCACAGAATCAAACAATCACACAATCACAGAGTGACACAATCACACAATAACAGTCACAATCACACAATCAAACAATCACAGAATCATAGAATGACACAATCACAGAGTCACAGAATCAATCACACAATCACAGAGTCTCGGAATCACACAATCATATAAACACAGTCACACAATCACACAATCACACAGTCACAGAGTCAGAGTCACACAATCACACAATCAAACAATCACACAATCACAGTCACAATCACACAATAACAGAGTCACACAATCACGGAATCACACAGTCACAGAATCACAGAATCTCACAATGAAACAATCACAGACTCAGGGTCGTACAATCACACAATCACAGAACCTCAGTCACACAATCACACAATCAAACAATCACATAATCACAGAGTGACACAACAACACAATCACAGAATCACACAATCAAACAATCACACAAACAGTCAGAGTCACACAATCACACTATCACAGAATCACACAATCATGGATTCACACAATCACACAGTCACAGAATCACACAATCACACAGTCATGGAATCTCACAATCACACAGTCACATGATCAAGCAATCACACAATCACACAGTCACACAGTCACACAGTCACACAATCAAACAATCACACAATCAGAGTCATGGAATCTCACAGTCACACAATCACACTGTCACACAATGACAGTCACACAATCACACAATCAAACAATCACACAATCACAGAGTCACACAGTCACACAATCACACAATCACACAATCACAGTCACACAATCACACAATCACTTGATTCCATGGAGTTCTGAGGAGTCACAGTGGCCCTTTGGTTCCATGAGGCTCCACATGTCACAATGGCCCCTTGTCCGTGAGATTCCACAGTGTCCCCACATTCCTTTGGTTCCATGGGGTCCTGCACTGTCCCAGTGCCACTTGATTGCACAGGTTACACAGAATCCCAATGGGCCCTTGAGTTCAGGAGGTTCCACTGTGTCCCAGGGTCCCTTGGATTCCAGGAGGCCCAGTGCTGTCACAGTGGCCCCTTGACTCAAGGACATTGCCCTGAGTCACAATGGCCCATTAAATTCCAGAGGTTCTGCAGTTTCCCAGGGTTTCTTTGTTTCCATGAGACCCTGCAGTGTCACAGTGTCCCCTTGGTTCCACGAGGTTCCAAAATGATTCAGCATTCAGCATTCCTGAGGCCCTGTATTGTCACAATGGCCCTTCTTATCCCAAGAGCTTCCCAAATGTCTCAGAGTTCCTTCTGTTCCATGAGGCCCCAGATGCCACAGTGGCCCCATGGCTCCAGGAGATTCCACAGTGTCCCTGTATTCCTTTGGATCTGTAAGTCCTTGTAGTGACACAATGGCCCCTTGGCTCTAGGAGGTTCCAGAGCATCAGGATGGCCCCTTGTTTCTATGTGGTTCTCCAGTGTCACAATGGTCCCTGGATTTCCTGAGGCTCCACTGAGTCCCAGGTTCCTTTGGTCCCCGTGTCCCAGTGGCCCTTTGATTCCAGGAGGTTGCCAAGTGTCTGCAGATCCCTCCAGCTCCAGAATGCCCGGCAGTGTCAGAGTGGTCCCTGGAGTCCCTGGTCACTCCCACTAGGATCCCAGTCACTCCCAGTCACTCCCAATACAATCCCAGTTGCCCCTGAGGTGGTCCCAGTTGCTCCCAGCTCCCCCCAGGATGGTTCCTTTCCCTCTCAGGGACTCCCAGTCTGGGTCCAGTATGGCCCCAGGCACATTCAGTCGCTCCCTGGAGGAGGCCATTTGCCCCTGCATGGTCCCAGTTGCTCCCAGTATGATCCCACTATGAGTCCAGTCACCCCCAGTATGATCCCAGGAACTTCCAGACACTTCCAGTATGAATCCAGTTTGATCCCAGTCACCCCCAGTATGGTTGCAGTCCCTCTCACATACTCCCAGGAGTATTGCAGTCACTCCCAGGACGATCCCTGTCAGTCCCAGTGTGATCCCAGTATGAGCCCAGAACTGGCCCAGCTGCTCCCACTCTGATCCCACTTGCGCCCAATGTGGTTCCAATTGCTCCCATTAACCACTTCTCTGGTTCCAGTCACTCCCAGTATGATCCCAGTCACTCCCAGTACAATACCATGTATTGTGACCCTTGTCACACTTGTGTCCTTGTGACACTGCAGAATTCCTGGAATCCAGGGGCCTTTGGGACATGGGGGCCTCATGGAACCAAAGGAACCCTGAGGTGTTTCCGAAGGTCATGGAATCAAGGGGCCACTGGGACACTGCAGGGCCTCTGGGAATTAAAGGAACACTGGGACACTGGGACAGGACATTCCCCTGCAATGGCACCAAGACAATGCCCCATTTGCAAAGGGGTCAGTGCTGAGCTGAGAGGGGGCCAGGCCAAGGCAGGAGATGTTGGACCCCAGACTGGTTTCACCCCAAATGAAGCCCCTGATGGTGAGGGAAGCCCTGGAGTCCAAGGCCTGTCAGTCCCTGGGTTTCTACCAGAAAGGGCCAGTCCCCTTTCCCAGGGGCAGGTTCTTCCAACAGAACCCTTCTTGGGGGTGTGTGGAGATTCCTGCCTTGGCTGGGGACCCCCCAAGGTCACTGCTGGAGGTTGAGAGCAGAGATCTCCCCACGAGCGCTGCTCTGGGGGAGTTCCATCCATCTCTAATTAAGAATTATTGCTTGTTTGTCACCTTTAGTAGAATTGCTTCAACAATTGCTTTAGTGTAGTGCCCTGTCATATCTTATCCTGTACTACTGGTAGTTTTAGTGTGTATGTTGTGTAGTAAATAATTCTGGTTTAGTCCTTTTGTCTGATCATTATTAGTAATAAGTAGTTCATTGCTATAAATATATCTGCTTTTCCATCATTAAAACCTGTGGGACAAAACTGGTTCAATCCCATCTCTATAATTCCTTAAATTCAAAGCATTGGCATAACCCAAGGCTGAGATTGGATCCAGCTGCCCCCAGGCTCCTCTGGGAGCAGGAGTTTAGAAAGCCAGGGAGTCCGTTCTGCGCCTCGGGACTCCAGGGCAGGACTTCTCCCATCAACTTTGTCTGAGCCTTGAACTCCCCCTGCCACAGGGGGGATGGGGAAAAGGGAGCAGGAAAGGGGAGAAAAGGTGGGAAAAAGGGGGCGTGGGACCCCTTCAGCTGAGGGGCCAAAGGGGTGGGACCCCCAAAGGGAGCAGAGGGAAGCTGTGGTTTAGTGGGACAATAGGAAAGGGGTGGGAGAGAAGGGAAAAGTGGTGGGCTGAGAGCCCCAAAACTGAGTGTGAGGAGTGCTGGGACCCCAAAGTTATTGGGAGGGGGGTGGGAGACCCCAACTGAGTGCAGAGGGGGTCTGGGGGCTGGGGAGACCATAGGAAAGGGGTGGGAGAGGGGCAGAAAAGGGAGGGTGGGACAGCAGGAAGAGAAGTCCCTTGGTGTCCCCATCACTTGAGCCCTGGAGCAGTTCCCTGGGGCTCTGGGGGGGTTGGATCTGCACTGGGGGGTCCCCAACCCCCCTGTCCATCCCTGGGGGGCTGATGGGGGGTTCCCCTCCACCCAACAGCCAGTGCTGCAGTGGCCACGGGGGAAAAGGTGGGAAAAGGGGGGTCTGGGGTGGCCCCTGAGCTCCCACCCTGCTGTGGGGTATCACAGCCAGCACGGCTTCCCCAGAGGAAAGGCCTGCTGATCAAACCTGAGTTACTTTATGACAACATCACCCCCTGGCTGATCAAGGGAAGGCACTTGATGGGATCTTTTTGGGTTCCAGTGAAGCTTCCCATAGTGTCTGTGCCCAGATCCCTCTGGACAAAGTGTCCAGCCCAGAGCTGGATAAACACACCCTGTGCTGGGCGAGCAATGGGCTCCCGGGTTGGGCACAGAGGGTGGCAGTGACTGGGGGACATCAGATGGGGGTCACTAGGGGGTTCCCCAGGGCTCCACCTGGGCCCTGTGCTCTCCAACATCTCCATCCGTGACTTGGACGCAGCACTGGAAGGGACACGGAGCAAGTTTGCAGATGAGCCCAACCTGGGAGGAGCTGCTGAGTCCCTGGAGGGCAGGGAGGCCCTGCAGAGAGACCTGGACAGATCCCAGGGCTGGGAATCACCCCCCATGGAAGTTCAACAAGGGGCAGTGCCGGATTCTGCCCCTGGGATGGGCAACCCCAGATGTGGGGACAGAGTGGGAATGAGAGGCTGGAGAGCAGTGCTGGGAAAGGGCCTGGGGGGTCCTGGGGGTGCCCCCTTGGCCAGGAGTCAGCAGTGGCAGCCAGGAGGGACAACCCTGTCCTGGGGGCATCAGGCCCAGCATGGCCGGGCCAGGGAGGGGATTGTCCCGCTCTGCTCTGCCCTGGGGCGGCCTCACCTCAATAGTGGGGCACTCTGGGGGGACACAATGGAAGGAAGAGATTGAGCCAGTCGAGAGTGTCCAAAGGAGGCCACCAGGATGGGGAAGGCTCTGCAGGGGAAGCCTTAGGAGGAGCAGCTCAGGGCACTTGGGGTGTTCAGCTGCACAAGAGGAGACTGAGGGGAGACCTCATGGCAGTTCCAACTTCCTCAGGAGGGGCAGAGGAGGGGCAGGCCCTGAGCTCTGCTCTGGGGGGACCAGGGACAGCCCCCAGGGAATGGCCTGGAGTTGTGTCAGGGCAGGCTCAGGTTGGATGTTAGAAAGAGGTTCTTCCCCCCCAGGCTGGTTGGCACTGAACAGGCTCCCCAGGGCAGTGGGCACAGCACCAAGGCTGACAGAGCTCCAGGACAGTTTGGATGATCCTCTGGGGCACAGGCTGTGACTCTTGGGGATGGGCCTGGGCAGGGCTGAGGGTTGGACTTGATGATCCCTCTGGGGTCCCTTCAAACTTGCACATTCTTTCATTCTGGGATTCTTTAACACTTTGCCTGCTTTGCTGCTTCTGTGAACACGAGTTCCTTATAGAATCATAGAATCATAGAATCAGCTGGGTTGGAAGGGACCTCCGAGATCATCAAGTCCAACCCTTGATCCAACACCGCTGCAGTTACTAGGCCATGGCAGTGATGCCACATCCAGTCTCTTTTTAAAAATCTCCAGGGACTGGGAGTCCACCACTTCCCTGGGCAGCCCATTCCAATGTCTGACCACTCTCTCTGAAGAGAATACTTTCTAATATCTAACCTAAACCTCCCCTGTCACAGCTTAAGTCCATGCCCTCTTGTCTTGCTGATGGTTACCTGGGAAAAGAGACCAACCCCCACCTGGCTCCCCCCTCCTGTCAGGGAGTTGCAGAGAGTGAGGAGGTCTCCCCTGAGCCTCCTCTTCTCCAGGTTGAACAGCCCCAGCTCCCTCAGCCTCTCCTCATAGGACTTGTGCTCCAGCCCCTTCCCCATCCTCGTTGCCCTACTCTGGACCTGCTCCAGGACCTCAATATCCTTCCTGAACTGAGGGCCCAGAACTGGACACAGCACTCCAGGGGTGGCCTCACCAGTGCTGAGTCCAGGGGAAGAATCACTTCCTTGGACCTGCTGGCCACGCTGTTCCTGATTGTATTAGGGAGGGTTCAAAACCATACTGAAACTCAAAACCAAGACACCATTAAAAGCTTAACAAAAACCAATATTTATTACCAAGAGGTGGCCAACAAAACGAACAAACCCAAAAGGGAGGAAGGAGGAGAGAAATAAGCCCCCAGTTCCCCAGCTGTTGCCCATAAAGTTCTCTTACTGACCTAGCAGGCCTATAATTACCCAGAGCAGAAGCTGCATCCTTGGAGAGTCAGTAAGTTCACAAACTGGCAGGTGTCCCCACCAAAGGCAGCATTGTCCTTGGTGTGAAGTTAGCTCTCCCCAAGAAAGCACTATCTGCTTTTTATACAATTAATTGAGTGGCCACAGCCTCCCAGGAGTGGCCAGCACCGCCCAGCCCGAGGCCCTCAGTCCCACCCCCCGTTATGTCAGTGCATCCCTTCTGTGCACCTGAGAACTTGGGAAATCCCCTCACACACACACAGTGTGCTTTGGGGGTCTTTCTTAATTGAGTCTGGGGCCGAGCCTTCCTCATCCTCCTCCTCAAACTCTCCTTCAAGCGACCTTGGAGGACAACTGGCCAATCACAGAATGCCAATTACAACAGTTTATACAAGAAGCTCTCTTCAAGGACAACTTTCCCGTTTATCAGTGCTTGTTTTCCCATAACTTGGCAGGGAAAGAGCAAAGCTTTCACAGGTGGCAGGGCCAAACACAGACCAAAAGTATCAGCATAAATTCACCCTGGTACAGGGGGTCAAACCTGTCCCGTGAAGTCCGAGCAGGTCCGGGCTGGGGGCAGAACAGGGCGCAGGAAACGAAGGCAAACGGGAACCAGCAAACAGCCAGATGAGCAGGCCGAGAACAAAAGGACCTCGGAGCCTCTCCAACACACCCCTTGCCTGAGTTAAGGCCAAAGTGAAGGGCCTTGCCCTTTGCCCAGGAGAAAGCAAAAAACTCCACCCCCCCCAGAGCCTTCTGAGGGCTCCCAACCTGCAATGTGGGGATGGACTGGGGGGGTCCCAGGGCCACGAGGAGGGGTTGCGGCCGCCAGCGGCTCAGGAGCTCTGTGGGGAGAGAAAAGGGGGTGAGAACAAAGGGGTTGGGGGGACAGGGGGGGCCCACAAGCTCTGGGAAAGGTGGGGACACGACCCCCATTTGGGGACCCCCCTTTACCTTCTCCCGCAGGTAGAAGCCGAGCCCCAGCGCCAGGAAGACCAAGCCCAAGACGAAGCCCCCGACCCCCACCAGGATCTTGCTGCGGACGGTGTCCGGTGGCATCTCTGGGGGGAGCCGGGGGGGTCAGCACCCCCAAAACCTCCTCCCACACACCCCCAGGCACCCCACAGAGCCCGGCCCACTCTCCCCCAGCCCACCCAGGGGTCCCTGAAACCTCCTGCCAGTCCCTTCCCAGCCCCTGCAGGGATCCCACCCAGCCCCTCCTGGCCCCTTTAGGACCCTCCAACCCCCCTCCCATCACCCCCAGCACCCCCCAAACTCCCTCCCAGTCGCCCCCAGTTGCCCCCGGGGCTGGGGGGGCCGGGCCGTACCCCAGTGCCGGCTGAGGGGGTGCTCCAGGCTGACGTGCTCCACCTGGCAGCTGTAGGTGACCCCGCGCCGGGGGGGGATTTCCAGCAGCACCAGCACCTGGTAGCTCCAGTCCCCGTTGGGGACCACGTCGGTGGCCACCACGTGCTCCGGCAGCTCCTGCCCATCCTGGAACCACCTCACCTGCACCGGCGCAGGGTAGAAATCCATCCCGGAGCAGAGCAGGCGGCCGGGGCCGGGCTGGGAGCTCGACGGCACCAGCGAGATGGACACGCTGGGGGGCACTGGGAGGGACGGGGGAGACACTGGGCTGAGCTGGGGGGCACTGGGAGGGAGGGCAGAGGGCTTGGAGGACATTGGGAGGGATTGGGATGGCAGTAGGAGGGACTGGGATAGCAGTGGGAGGGACTGGGAATAGACTGGGATAGAAGGAGGGGGGCTGGGAGGGCCCTGGGGAGAGAGTTGGGAGATGTGGGAGTGAAGTGAGAACGACTGGGAATGGCTCGAGAGGGACTGGTAAAGGAGTGAGAGGGTCTGGGAGTAACTGGGAAGGACTGGGAATGAGTGGGAAGGACTGGGAAGGAAGCGAGCGGGACTGGGAGGCTGAGTCCTGGGGAGGGAAGTCTTTGCTTTGGGTCTGCCTGGCAACTGGAGCGTCATCAGAGAGACGCGCTGGGATTGGCTGAGGGGCGGGAGCTCGGTGGCCCCAGCGGGTGGGGAAGCGGGGGGGCACTGGGAGAGACTGGGATGGACTGGGATGGACTGGGAGGAGGCCAAAGGGCATGGGAAAGTGCAGAGGGAGGGCTGAGGGGTCTGGGATTATTCCCAGGAAGGTTTTGAGGGGCTCCAGGGACATTCCTGGGGCAGGGGCCGAGGGGACCCGCTCTGCCCCAGGCTCACCTCTCCTCTCCACGCTGAACGGGGTGTACAGCTTGTAGTTGTGCGGGCAGCACGTGTCCACCAGAGACCGTGCATACTCCAGTCGTTCTTGGTCGCTGTTCCATTTCCTGGCAACCTTCTCCCCATACGGGGTGTCCCCCACAAAGACCCCCACATCGCTGTCGAAGTGCACATACTGCTCCCGGTTGTAGATTTTCCTCAGCACATTCCTCACGTGGTCAGTGCCGTTGATGAAGTGACACTCGAACTTAAACATCTCCTGGAACACCCCTGTGTGTGCAGGACACGGGTCAGGGGGTGCCCCATCCCCCCCCATCATCCCCTCCACAGAAGGGTGGGAGCTCAGGGGGCCACCCCGAACCCCCCTTTCCCACCACCCTCTGCCCCACGGACGCCCCAGCACCGGCTCATGGCGGGGGGGAATCCCCCCATCAGCCCCCGGGGGATGGACAGGGAGGTTGGGGACCCCCCCACTGCGGATCTACCCTGCAGATCCCAGGGAACCGCTCCGGGGCTCAAGGGACACCCAGGGACCCCGTGGCACCCCTCTGCCTGCTCTCCCACCTCCTTTTCCACTCTCTCGCACCCCTTTCTTACCATCCCCACAATCCCCAGACCCACCCCGACCTCACTTTGGGGCTCCCACACCCCTGTCACTCACTCCGGGCCTTCCAACCCCCCCTCGCACTCGCTTTTGGGGCTCCCACCCCCTCTTTTCTCCCCTCTTTCCCCCCATTTCCCACCCG
>NW_021937999.1:0-6527 GCF_001715985.3 Manacus vitellinus
CTTTCAAACCCTCTCCTAGTTGCCCCCTTCCCCTTGAGTATGCCCCCAAACTCCCTCCCAGTTCCTTCCCACATCCCCGACGATTCCCCAAAACCCCTCACAGCTGCCCCAATCTCCCCAACCTCCCTCCCAAACCCCCAAACTCCCCCAAACACCTTCCCAGTTACCCCCCCGACCTCCAACCCCTTCTCAGCCTCCCCATTCCTTCCCAAAGCCCCTCCCAGTTGCTGGCCCGTCCCCCAGGCTCGGGTGAGGAGGTGCCCCAGGCTGACGGGCCCGCCCAGACAGGGGCGGTTCCAGCAGCATGTCAGGAGCCACCCCCTGCCCCGAAAGCTCCCGCCCACCCTGGAGCCACCTCAGCTGCCCCTGCAGGGGAGAAATCCAGGCCGGAGCAGAGCAGGGGGCAGGGCCAGGCTGGGACCTCAATGGACGGGGGCACTGGGAGAGCAGGGGAGAGACTGCGATGGGCTGAGGGGGCACTGGGGGAGAGGGGAGACACTGGGATGGGCTGAGGGGGCACTGGGAGGGAGAGGGGAAAGTTTTTTGCCCCTTTCCTGGGCACTTGAACACCCTCTGCACCCCCGTTCCCGGCCGTGCCGGCTGTCCTTCCCCCCCAAGCCATGAACAGGTTTTGGGGCTCCCTCGTGGGCCGCAGCCAATAGAACGGCTCTGCTGGAATGACGTCATTGCCAAATTCTGCTGGGCCCCTGTCCTTGTGCCGGTGAGTCACCCAATAGACCGTCGAAACTTCCGCGGGGGCTGCCGGGAGCGGGGCGGTGATGGCGGGGGAGGGGAGGATCGGGATTGAACCCGATTGGTCCCGATCGATCCCGGCCCCAGGGTCTCCCCCCGCCGCGCTGTTTTTCACGTGCGGCCCCAACGAGGCCATGGTGGTGTGGGGTGAGTTCAGGGGGTCCGGGGGCTCCTGGTGACCCCTCCGAATCTCCCCCAAGACTCTCGGGAACTGCCCAGATCCCCCCAAGAATGCTGGGGACCCTCCGCCTTTCCCCCTCGTCCCCCAAATCTCCTGTGCATCCCCTTAACCCTTGAAAATCTCCTGGGACCACCTCAGACCCCCAGACTCCCTCCTGGGGACCCCCAAACACTCTTCAGGACTCCGGGGTCCTTCCCGACCCCCTCCTAGAGTCTTTTGGGTGTCACCCACCCTTTACGGCGGATTCCTCCGTCCATTTTTCCACCCCGGACTGCTGGGGGTCCACCCCCCCAAGAAACTACTGGGAACTCCCCAGTGTCCCACCACGAGATTCCTGGGTCCCTCCCCCCCCAACCCCCTGTGGGTGCCCCCATCCTTTCTTCCCCTCGAAAATATTCTTGGGGGTCCCCCAATGTCTCCTCCAGCCCCCATCCTGCCAGGGATGGATTTGGGGGGATCTCCTTCCCCTTCCCTCTGGCCCGAAGGCAAATGCCCTCCCTGTCCTTCTTCCTTCGCCCCCAGGCAGAAAAGAGAAGAGAAACAGTCAGTTGGCCCTGGCAGGTGTGGGTGTGTGCAGGCTGTGGTTGAGTGGTTGAGAAGGGAGAGGAGGGGGCTGGTGTTTGGGCCAAGTCCAGCAGGTGATGTCTTTTGTATCTGGCAGTCCTTGGTCAGCTCCACGACCATCCAGCTGTCAGTGTTCATGACATACCCATCAGCCCTTCTCTTCTTGGCTCCTACACTTGCCAACCCTAAGCTGCTCCTAAGTTCTCTTGCTGTCAGTTCATAAAGAGGTCTTGTCAAGTGTTACTGATTTAGAAACTAAACCCTGACATCTTTGTCTTTGCCAAAGATGTGTGTGAAAGGGCAGTGCTGTTGCAAAGCAGTGTTGAGCTTCACATTGGGTGACTTGGCAGCTTCCTCTGCATCACCCATGCACCCTGGGTTTCTTTGAAAAGTACTTTTCACTCCAAATGTGACAGCACATTAGCCTGTAGGACATCCTGTCCCCAAATGGATAACTGTAAATATTAATAATTAAAAAGTGACCCCCTCCATTATTCAAGAAAAGCTTGTATCTCTGTACTAAAAGCATCCAAGGGTCACGTCCCCCAGTTTTCTATCTGACAAGGGTTTGGAGGGGCTGCTTTGTGCAGGGAACCCTTTGGGGGCCCCTTGCACATGGGTAGGGCTGCACTCTGGGGGTGTGGGGCTTTGGTTCTTTGGTTGCCAGGGGCCACTGTGAGTCACTGAGCCGGGGTGGGGACAATGGGCAGGGCTGGCTGGGACAGGCTGTGGCACCTGTGACATAAAAGGGAAGTGTCCCCGTGGGGCAGCTCTGCAGGGCCCATCAGGGGATGCTGCCCAGTGCAGCCTGTGCTGTGGGGAGCACGCACACAGGGAGAGGTTGGGCCGGACGAGGGTCAGGGTAGCAAGGCCGCCCCAGGGAGTGGGTTCTGCCCCTGCCTGCAGGGCCCAGCCCCTGGCAGGAGCGCCTTGGGCAGGGCCCGGTGCTGCTGCTGGGGCAGGGGGTGAGGCCTTGCTGCCTGCCAGCTGCCTGGGCCCCTGTCCTTGCTGCGCCACATCCCCGAGGCTCCATCCCCGCTCCCCCAGCGCCAGCTCCCTCCTTCCCAGCCCCAACCAAGCCCTTTTCTGTGTCCTCCTGCAGGCCATGGTTTTCACAACATTCCTTTTGGTGCTTGTGCAAAGCATCATCCAGTCCCTGCAGGCGGTCGGGGAGGGGCTGCACAAGACTCAGTGAGCTCGGAGGTCTTTTCCAAGCTGAAGGACTCTTGGATTCTGTGATTGTGTGCTGGATTCAGCTGGGTCCGTGTTAGCAGCATTAGTTTGCTCCCAAAGTTTCCTCACTGTCAGCTCTTGTGGCCTAAGGCTTGAGCTCCTTTAACTTCTTGTGCTGAGCTACTGATGGGAAACGAGAGGCCTCTGCCAGCAGATTCCTGGTGTTCCCTGTAGAACAGTGAGGGAGAAGGTGTAGTCAAGTGGGAAGAGGAGTACTGTTTGTGTGTGGCCTCCTATGTGGCCTTGGCGCCTTTGAGGGGCTTGAAGGAGAAAAGAGCTTTGTTAAAGTGAGAAGTGAAATAGTGTGTTGGCTGTTCTCTCTGCAGGGAGAAGCTGTCGGTGGGGGAGGGGTCACAGAGTGGGGGAGAGGCCGTAAAGTGGGGGAGGGGCCCCAGAGTGGGAGAGGGGTCACAGAATGGGAGAGGCTGTAAAGTGGGGGGGGGG
The DNA here is from genome assembly GCF_001715985.3 of Manacus vitellinus. Classification (NCBI taxonomy): domain Eukaryota; kingdom Metazoa; phylum Chordata; class Aves; order Passeriformes; family Pipridae; genus Manacus; species Manacus vitellinus. The sequence goes on from NW_021937999.1 coordinate 3,176, forward strand.
CCACCGAGTGGGAGAGGGGTCACAGAATGGGGGAAGGGTCTGAGAGTGGGGGAGGGGCCATAAAGTGGATGAGGGGCCATAGAGTGGGGGAGGAGTCAGAGAGTGGGGGAGGGGCCATGAAGTGGGAGAGGGGTCACAGAGTGGGGTAGGGGCTACAGAATGGGGTAGGGGCCACAGAATGGGGAAGGGGCCATAAAGTGTGGGAGGGGCCATGGGGTGGGGGAGGGGTCACAGCCTGGACTCGGGGGGTCAGGGCAGTGACCTCGGGGAGGGGGAGGGGTCAGGGCATGGGGTAGGGGTCTCACCTGATCCCGGGGCTATCGGGACCATGGCGGGGCCGAACCTGGTGGGGACACCCAAGTTTTTCCCAAATTTCCCCTCATTTTTCCCAGTTTTTCATCCATTTCTCCCAAATTTCCCACTCTTTCCCCAATTTTCCCCCCATTTCCCCCATTTTTCCCAAATTTCCCCATTTTTCTCAATTTTCCCCCATTTTTTTCCAAATTCCTTCCATTGTTCCCAAATTTCCCCCATTTTTTCCCATTTTCCCCAAATTTCCCCCCATTTTTCCCAACTTTCCCCAATTTTTCATCCAATTTTACCCAAATTCCCCCATTTTTTTCTCAATTCACCCCATTTTTCCCAAATTTCCCCATTTTCCCCAAATTCCGCCATTTTTCTCCATTTTTTTCCTTAATTTCCCCTAATTTTTCCCAATTATCCCCCATTTTTCCTGATTTTTCACCAGTTTTCCCCAAATTTCTTACTTTTTTCCCAGTTTTCCCTCCATTTCCCCTCAAAATCCCCCATTTCCCCAAATTTCTGACTTTTTCCCCAAAATTTCCCCGTTTTTCCACATTTTCCCGGATTTTCCCCCAGTTTTCCTAAATTTCCCCCCATTTTTCCCCATTTTTATCAATTTTCCCCAAATTTCCCACTTTTTTCCCCAATTTTTCCCCATTTTCCCCCAAATTCCTGGTTTTTTCCCCCCATTTTTTCCCACTGGGGAAATTTGGAAAACTGGGGACCCAAAAATCCAAGAAAATGTGGGGAAATGGGGGAAAAATGTGGGGGAAATCTGGAGAAAAATCTGTGAAAATGTGGGAAAAATGGGGGAAAATCAGGAAAATGGTGAAAAATCTGGGAAAATGTGGGAAAATGGGGAAATTGCGGAAAATTCTGGGAAAAATGTGAGAAAAATCTGGGGAAATGGGGAAAAATGGGGAAAAATGTGGGAAATTCTGGGGAAAATGGGGAAAAATATGGGAAAATATGGAAAAATGAGGAAAAAAAGGGGGAAAATGGGGAAAAATGTGTGAAAATCTGGGAAAATGTGGGAAAAATGGGGGGAAAATCTGGGAAAATGGGGGGAAATGGAGAAAAAATCCGGGAAAATGGGGAAAAAATTGGGAAAAAACTGGGAAAATGGGGAAAAATTGGGAAAAAACCTGGGAAATTCTGGGGAAAATGGGAGAAAATCTGGGAAAAATGTGGAAAAAATGGGGGGAAAGGGGAAAAAATGGGAAAAATCTGGGAAAATAGGGAAAAAATGGGGGGAAAATGGGGAATATTCTGGGAAAATCTGGAAATATGGGGAAAAAATCTGAGAAAAATGGGGAAAAATCTGGGAAAAATGGGGGAAAATGAGGAAAAATCTGGGAAAATGTGGAAAAAATGTGGGAAAAATCATGGAAAATGGGGGGAAATTGGGAAAAAATCCGGGGAAATGTGGGAAAAAAAGGGGGGAAATCTGGGAAAATGGGGAAAATAATTGGGAAAAAATCTGGGAAAAAATGGGAAAAATGAGGAAAAATCTGGGGAAATAGGGAGAAAATGTGGGAAAAAATTTGGGAAAATGTGGGAAAATGGGGAAAAATCGAGAAAATGGGGGTGAAATGGGGAAAAATCTGGGGAAAATGGGGAAAAATCTGGGAAAATGTGAAAAAATTGGGAAAAACTGTGGGAAAATGGGGGAAATGAGGAGAAATCCGTGAAAATGGGGGAAAATGAGGAAAAATGTGTGAAAATGGGAAAAAATGGGAAAAAAATCCGGAAAAATGGGGAAAATCGGGAAAAATCAAGAAAAATGGGGGAAAATCTGGGAAAATGTGGGAAAATCTGAAGAAAATGTGGGAAAAATCTGAGAAAATGTGGGAAAAATGGGAAAAAATGTGGGAAAAATCTGGGAAAATGTGGGAAATTGTGGGAAAAGTGGAGGAAAAATCTGGGAAAAATCCGGGAAAATGGGGAAAAAATAGGGAAAAATCTTGGAAAATCTGGGAGAAATCTGGGAAAATGGGGACAAACTGGGGGGGAAATGCTGGAAATTCTGGGGAAAATGGGGGGAAATGGAGAAAAATGGGAAAAATCCCAGAAAATGGGGAAAAATGGGGAAAGATTTAAAAAAATGGGAAAAAATCTTGGGAAAATCTGGGAAAAATGGGGAAAAATCTGGGAAAATCTGGGAAAAATGAGGAAAAATCTGGGGAGATGTGGAAAAAATGGGAGAAAATCCAGGAAATGGGGAAAAATGGGGAAAGATAAAAAAAAATTTGGAAAAATGGGGAAAATATGGGAAATTCTGGGAAAAATCCAGGAAAATGGGGGAAGAAATCTGGGCAAATCTGGGAAAAATGTGAGAAAAAATGGGGGAAAATGTGGAAAAAATGGGAAAAAAAATCTGGGAAAATCTGGAGAAAAATGTGTGAAAATCTGGGAAAATGTGGGAAAAATGTGGAAAAAATGGGGAAAAATCTGGGAAAATGGGGGGAAAATCTGGGAAAATCTGGAGAAAATGGGGAAAAATCTGTGAAAATGGGGGAAAAATGGGAAAAAATCTGGGAAAATGTAGGAAAACTGGGAAAAATCTGGAATATGGGGGGGAAATGGGGAAAAATTCAGGAAAATGTGGAAAAATGGGGGGAAATCTGGGAAAAATGGGGAAAATGGGGGGAAATGTGGAAAAATGGGGAAAATGTGGAAAAACTGGGTTAAACTGGGAGGAACTGGGAGAAACTGGGCCAGAGGGAAAGGGATGTTGCCATGGAAATGTGAGCCCGCCCCTCCCCCACCCGGCCCAGGGCCGACGGGGGGGGGAACTGGGTTAAACTGGGACATACTGGGAGGCACTGGGGGGGACACTGGGAGTTACTGGGAGCTACTGGAAGCTACTGGGGGGGTCACTGGGGTTACTGGGATGGACACTGGAGTTACTGGGAGCTACTGGGGGGGTCACTGGGGTTACTGGGATGGACACTGGGGTTACTGGGAGCTACTGGGGGGGTCACTGGGGTTACTGGGAGGTACTGGGAGCTACTGGGGGGCTTACTGGGGGTTACTGGGAGCTACTGGG
>NW_021938000.1:0-4252 GCF_001715985.3 Manacus vitellinus
CCCTGAGGGTTGGGGAGGTGCAGGAAGGGGGGGGAGGGGCTTTGGGGGGGCCCTTAAAGGTGGGGGGAGGGGCTGAAAGTGGGTCCATCATTGGGAGGGGACACGCCCACCCAAACCCCAGTAAGTCCCAGTTGAGCTCCCAGTTCAGGGAGGGGGAGAGGATGCAAAAGACACGCCCACTTGCAGAGGCTATGGCCACCTTGGGATGGGACACGCCCACCAGGGAGAGCCCACGCCCACCTAAAGAAGGGACACGCCCACCCGCAAACCACTAAGTCCCAGCTGAGTTCTGCCTTAACTGGTCCTTACTGGTCCCACCACCCCATTCCGCGTTCCAGTGACCCGTACTGGTCCATACTGGTTTATACTGGTCTATCCTGGTTTATACTGGTCTGTACTGGTCTGACCTTGACGGAGATGATGAAGCGCCCCCAACCCCCTTAACTGGTCCTTACTGATCCCACCACCCCATTCCCTGTTTCAGTGACCCGTACTGGTTTATATCGGTTTATACTGCTCTACCCTGGTTTATACTGGTCTATACTGGTCCATACTGGTTTGTACCGGTCTGTACTGGTCTGACCTTGATGGAGATGCTGAAGTGCCCCCAACCCCCTTAACTGGTCCTTGCTGGTCCCACCACCCTACTCACTGTTCTAGTGACCTGTACTGGTCCATACTGGTCCATACTGGTCCGTACTGGTTTTTTACTGGTCTATACTGGTCTATACTGGTCTACACTGGTCTATACTGGTCTATAATGGTCTGACCTTGATGGAGATGCTGAAGTGCCCCCAACCCCCTTAACTGGTCCTTACTGGTCCCACCGCCCTGCTCCCCATTCCATTGACCCATACTGGGTCGTGGTGGCAAGAACCCCAGCAGGAGCCAGGTGGGGTCTTCCTGCCATTGGATGAGTGCTCTGGGAGGTCAGGGCTGCTCACAGATCCAGATCACAGCAGCACATTTCCAAGGGCACTGTCAAATGGGAAGGGCAAAGCACAATTATTAGGAAGGAATGGAGCTTTTCTCAGTCAGTGTTTTCAGTTTCCTACTCCTGAGGAATCGGGGGGTTGAGAAATGGAAAAGAAACTCTCATGTTGGACAAGTCACTGAGACTCCTGAGCTGTAACTTGGAATGCACAAGTGCTTCTGTAAGCAACTTCCTAAAGTGCTTTCGGCCTCTGCTCTGCTTTTGACAGAAGCAGCATCACTTCTGCTGGACCCATCTGTTTTTTCTTTATCTGCCCTTTTCCACCTGCCTAAGGTTTCTCTCAGGTCACAGTGAGTGCACAGACATTTGGATGGAGTGGTGACAGGGAAGTCATGAATGGATTTCTGATGTTGAATCTACTGTTTTGAAATCAGAAAATGTGGTGCTGAAGTCATCGTTAGCCTTTGAGAAGGAAACAGGAGAAAAATCGGATAAACTTGTTGCTAAAAATGAACTGCTTCAAACTGAGGTTGACCACCTTCAAAGTCTTGTTGTGCCAGAGTGCAGAGAGAAAACTGTTGCTAAAAAAACAGGCTCCTGGTTTGGTCAGGCAACTTCATAAACCAGTGTTCTTACCCTGGCATTGAGACTTGGGAAACCACAGAGAACCCTGATTCTAAGTCTCAGGAGAGAAAGAAACAAGGAGAATTTGAAGTTCAACTGATGTTTTTAGAGTCTCCCAGCTTTCCTCACATTAATGAAAATAGACTGAGTGATCCCTGTGATAATGAACAAAGGGAAGATTATTCTTTACCTCCCTCAATTTCCTTTGTACCTGATACTGAATCCACTAAAAAACCTTGGACTCAAAAAGAGAACCTGACCCAGAAAACAACTCAATTCATTCTGATTCAAGTGGTTAAAGAGCAGAAGCATTATGGCAATAAACCTGGACAAATTAAAAGCCAACCAGTGAAATCCTATCAATATATCACATACCTTGGGATTCCACTTTGTTCTCATCAACAGTTAATACAATTTCCAATGGATATGGGAACAAAATGTTCGCAGCAAAATGCCAAAGATGGGATTAAAACCCAGACAAAAAAGAATTAAAATCACTGGAGAAAAAGAAGAAACCAGTCTTCAATCAAGAGCTTCACCCTGTTACTGTTTTGTTGATATTACCTTTTTGCTTTTTATTCTAATAATCATATTGTATGTTAAAATTTGGATGATTATGAAACAGTCCGCTCACTGATTACCCCCATCAATACTAGACGATGCCCGCAGTATACACCCGTCCCAGCCCCTCCAGGAGCCCTGAAATCCCATCCTGGTCCCACAGGACACTCCCAACTTCCCCTCAAACACTCCGAGGCCCCCAGATTGACTCCCAGATCCAGAAAACTCTTGCTGCCTGCCCATGGAGTGCCCAGTGTTGCCCACCAACTGCACCAGAAAGCCAAAGCTTCCAGGCTTTCTTTCCTGGGAATTAGGGCTGTTCTTTCCTATTTTCAGCCATGCCTCCCAACTGATAGCCCAACTCCCAAACTGCTAACATGCCTGTTGATACAGAATTGTTAAAATAAACCTTGCCAGTATATGTTTTCAGACACCGATTATTTAGTGTCGTTTCATTTTAATCCACCCCAAGGGAATTATTAATAAAAACCTGAGTTACCCCCTCTCCCCTTTTCCTGGGGCGGGTTGTAACACCAATCAGCACTGACTCCGCCCAGTAGGCATAGTAAAGGAAGTTTCCTTTTGGTTTAGGGTTTAGTGTTAGGGTTAGGGTTAGGGTTAGGGTTTAAGGTTAGGGTTAGGGTTAGGGTTAGGTTTTGAGTTAGGGTTAGGGTTAGAAAGGGTTAGGGTTAGGGTTAGGAAATTTAGGGTTAGGGTTAGAGTTAGCAAAAGTTAGGGTTAGGGTTAGGGTTAGGTTTAGGGTTAGCAAAAGACAGGGTTACTGTTAGGGTTAGGGTTAGGGTTAGGGTTAGGGTTAGGGTTAGGGTTAGGGGTATGGGTAAGGGTTAGGGTTAGGGTTAGGAAGAATTTGTCTCAGTGCGCGATCTAACAATCGCGGTTTTAGCCCATTCTGGACACACAGCGGTGCCCAATAAGCCCCTCTCAGGCTATAAGCCCAATTCATTGCCCACCACTGTCAGAATCTTTTGCGTTTCCTCTTGAGTCTCTGCTTTTGCTGTTGCTGTTCAGTTGCGTCTGGCAGAATACCCACCGCCGTCCAGTATGTACTCTGCTTCTATAGAGCACTGTCCCCTAACCCCAACATTAAAAGAGAGACTGGAAGCTATGCGCAAACCCTGTTCCCTACCCTAACCAAGAGACTGCAAGCTATGCGCAAACCTTTTTCCCTAATCCTAACCTTAAAAGTGAGAATGCAAACTATGCGCAAACCCTTGTCCCTAACCCTAACCCTAAAAACAAGACTGCAAGTTATGCGCAAACCCTCTTCCCTAAACCGAACCTTAAAAAAGAGACGGCAAACTATGCGCAAACCCTGTTACCTAACCCGAACCTTAAAAAAGAGACTGCAAACTATGCGCAAACCCTGTTACCTAACCCTAACCTTAAAAAAGAGACTGCAAGTTATAAGCAAACCCTTTTCTCTGAACCTAACCTTAAAAAAGAGACTGCAAGCTATGCGCAAACCAGATTACCTGACCCTAATCCTAAAAAGGCGAATGAAAGCTAAGTGCAAACCCTGTTCCCTAACCTTAACCTTAAAAAAGAGACTGCAAGCTATGCACAAAACCAGTTCCCTAACCCTAACTTTAAAAAAGAGACTGCAAGCTACTAGGGTTAGGGTTAGGGTTAGGGTAAGGGTTAGGGTTGGGGTTAGGGTTTAGGGTTAGGGTTAGGGTTAGGGTTCGGGTTAGGGTTCGGGTTAGGGTTAAGGTTAGGGTTAGGGTAAGGGTTAGGGGTTAGGGTTGGGGTTAGGGTTAGGGTTAGTCAGAATCTGTCTCAATGCGCGATCTAACTATCGTGGGTTTACCCCATTCCAGGAACGCAGTGGTGCCCAGTAAACCCCTCTCGGGCTATAAGCCCGATTCAGTGCCCACCGCTGTCAGAATCTTTTGCTTTTTCTCTTGGGTCTCTGCTTTTGCTGTTGCTGTTCTGTTGCGTGTCTGGCAGAATACCCCCCGCCATCCGGTATGTACTCTGCTTCTATAGAGCACTGGCCCCGCCCACTGGCTGGAGTCAAGAGGTGGAGTCCGTGTTGATTGTTCTGCGTCACTGGCTCCACCTACTGGGCGGAGTCAGTGCTGATTGGTGGTACAACCCGCCCCAGGAAAAGGG
>NW_021938001.1:0-9085 GCF_001715985.3 Manacus vitellinus
AGCCCCTCAACATCCCCCCGGAATTCCCAGAACCGGGCACAGCCCTCGAGGTGTGGCCTCACCAGTGCCCGGCACAGGGGGCACAATCCCCTCCCTGCCCCTGCTGGGACACCCCAGCCCCGATCCAGGAATGCCAGGATCCATGGGATGGTGCCAGGAATGCACTCCCTGCTCCTGCTGGGACATCCCAGCCCCGATCCAGGAATGCCAGGATCCATGGGATGGTGCCAAGAACCCCCTCCCTGCTCCTGCTGGGCCACCCCAGCCCTGAGCCAGCCCAGGAATCCATGGAATGGTGCCAGGAATCCCTTCCCTGCTCCTGCTGGGACACCCCAGCCCTGAGCCAGGAATGCCAGGATCCCATGGGATGGTGTCAGGAATCCCTTCCCTGCTCCCGCTGGGACACCCCAGCCCTGATCCAGCCCAGGATCCCATGGGATGGTGCCAGGAATTCTCTCCCTTCTCCCTCTAGGCCACCCCATCCCGATCCAGCAATGCCAGGATCCATGGGATGGTGCCAAGAACCCCCTCCCTGCTCCTACTGGGCCATCCCAGCCCTGATCCAGCCCAGGAATCCATGGAATGGTGCCAGGAATGCCCTCCCTGCTCCTGCTGGGCCAGTCCAGCCCTGATCCAGCCCAGGATGTCATGGAACGGTGCCAGGAATCCCTTCCCTTCTCCCTCTGGGCCATCCCAGCCCTGAGCCAGCCCAGGACCCCATGGGATGGTGCCAGGAAATCCCTCCCTGCTCCTGCTGGGCCACCCCATCCCGATCCAGCAATGCCAGGATCCCATGGAATCCTGGTGCTCCAGCCCGTGGATCCCACGTTCCCATCGCCACGTATCGCAAGCCTGTGCCAGGGGGGAAAAATCGCACCGCTGAGGGAAGAATCTGCTGCCCTTTGGAAAAACCCTGGCACTTCGCCAAAACCAACCCGGGAATCTCCAACCCTTTGTTCTCGGTCCGCATAAAGAGGGAGAGTGATTTGGTTTGTGGGCGGGCTGTGAAGCCGGCCTGCCGGGGCACTTTGGATGCTGGAGGTTGGGAGCTAAATCCCACTGGATTTTGGGTCTGGGGGGTTTAGGAGCTCAAATCCCACTGGATTTTGGGTCTGGGGGTTGGGAGCTCAAATCCCACTGGATTTTGGGTCTGGGGGGTTTAGGAGCTCAAATCCCACTGGATTTTGGGTCTGGGGGGTTTGGGAGCTCAAATCCCACTGGATTTTGGGTCTGGGGGGTTTGGGAGCTCAAATCCCACTGGATTTTGGGTCTGGGGGGTTTGGGAGCTCACAAATCCCACTGGATTTTGGGTCTGGGGGGTTTGGGAGCTCAAATCCCACTGGATTTTGGGTCTGGGGGGTTTGGGAGCTCAAATCCCACTGGATTTTGGGTCTGGGGGGTTTGGGAGCTCAAATCCCACTGGATTTTGGGTGTGAGGGGTTTGGGAGCTCAAATCCCACTGGATTTTGGGTCTGGGGGGTTTAGGAGCTCAAATCCCACTGGATTTTGGGTGTGAGGGGTTTAGAAGCTCAAATCCCACTGGATTTTGGGACTGGGTGTTTTACGAGCTCCAAACCCACTGAATTTTGGGTGTGAGGGTTTTAGGAGCTCAAATCCCAGTGGATTTTGGGACTGGGGAGTTTGGGAGCTCAAATCCCACTGGATTTTGGGTTGGAACAAGACAATCTTTGAGGTCCCTTCCAACCCAAACCTCTCTGGATTTCTGGGATTCTCCTTAAAAGTGATTTTCCTCCTTAAATTGTCCATAAGGAACCAGCAGGAACGCCCTGTATCCCCCACGAGGGGTTTGGGAGGCAAACCCGGGAATTCCCACGGCTCAAATGGGAACAGGGCGAACCTGGAGGTCGGGAAGCAGTGGGGCAGGGGGGGGATTTTCCCAAAGAAAAATTCCAAGCTGGAGAAAATAGCTTCTACCTGAGAGGCCGGTGATGTCCATCTTTGGCAGGTGCCGGGCCTTCAGCACCACCACGGTCATCCTCTGCGCCACGGGCTGGTAGGACAGGGACACCTGCAGCTCCCCCCGGCTCAGGCACTTCTGGGAGCAGGGAAAAACAAGGAATTCGTCAGGAAAAAGCCACCCGGGAAACCCGGAGAGCTCCAAAGGGGACGTCCGGAATTCCTTTTCCTCCCGGGGAAACAGCAGCTGGAAAAGGCAGCTGGAAATTGGGAAAAAGGGAGCGCGGGGAAGTTCCGCGGGGGGGATTGGGGAGGGAATATCACCCCACCAAGGGGTGTCCTGGAATTCTGCCCCTGGAATTGGGGGTTTCCATCGGCGGGAAAAGCCGGGGGGAGCCTCGGAGGGAAAGGAGGTGGCGGCGGGATTTGGGAAGGTGGGAATTGGGAAGGGGGGTTGGGAGCTCAAATCCCACTGGATTTTGGGTCTAGGGGGGTTGGGAGATCAAATTCCACTGGATTTTGGGTCTGGGGGGGTTGGGAGCTCAAATCCCACTGGATTTTGGGCCTAGAGGGGTTAGGAGCTCAAATCCCACTGGATTTGGGGTCTGGGGGGGTTTAGGAGCTCAAATTCCACTGGATTTTGGGTCTGGGGGGTTTGGGAGCTCAAATCCCACTGGATTTTGGGTCTGGGGGGGTTTAGGAGCTCAAATCCCACTGGATTTTGGGTGTGAGGGGTTTAGAAGTTCAAATCCCACTGGATTTTGGGGGTGAAGGGGTTGGGAGCTCAAATCCCACTGGATTTCGGGTCTGGGGGGTTTGGGAGCTCAAATCCCACTGGATTTTGGGTCTGGGGGGGTTTAGGAGCTCAAATCCCAATGGATTTTGGGTCTGGGGGGGTTTAGGAGCTCAAATCCCAATGGATTTTGGGTCTGGGGGGGTTTAGGAGCTCAAATTCCACTGGATTTTGGGTGTGAGGGGTCAAATCGACTGGATTTTGTGTGTGAAGGGTTTCGGAGCCCAAATTCCACTGAATGGGTTTGGGAGCTCAAATCCCACTGGATGTTGGGGGTGAAGGGTTTAGGAGCTCAAATCCCACTGGATTTTGGGGGTGAAGGGGTTGGGAGCTCAAATCCCACTGGATTTTGGGTCTGGGGGGGTTGGGAGCTCAAATCCCACTGGATTTTAGGGTGAAGGGGTTGGGAGCTCAAATCCCACTGGATCCTTAAGAATTCAACACTCAGAAACTTCTCTCAATTTTCAAATTAAAGGTGGCTTTTAAAAACTTATCCTGGAGAACTCAACACTTAGAAACTCATCTCAGTTTTCAAACATGGCTTTTAAGAAGCTCCTCCTGGAGAATTCAACACTCAGAAACTTATTTGATTTCCCAATGAAATAATGGCATTTAAGAAGCTGCTCTTTGAGAATTCAACACTTAAAAATTATCTAAATTTCCCAATGAAAGATGGCTTTTAAAAAATATGAATAAGAATTCAACACTCAGAAACTTATTTAATTTTCCAATAATGGCTTTTAAGAAGCTTCTCCTTGAGAATTCAACACTTAAAAATTACCTTAACTTTCCAATTAAAGGTGCCTTTTAAAAAATATTAATAAGAATTCAACACTCAGAAACTTATTTAATTTTCCAATGAAATAATGGCTTTTAAGAAGCTTCTCCTTGAGAATTCAACACTTAGAAAATTCTCTCAATTTTCAGATTAAAATGGCTTTTAAAAACTTATCCTTGAGAATTCAACACTTAAGAATTCAACACTTAGAAACTTCTCTCAATTTTCCAGTGAAATATGGCTTTGAAAAAATATGGAGCTCATCCTGCAGAATTCAAAGCTTAAAAACTCATCTCAGTTTTCCAGCTAAAGGTGGCTTTTAAAAAATATGAATAAGGATTCAACACTCGGAAACTTATTTAATTTTCCAATGAAATAATGGTTTTTAAGAAGCTCATCCTTGAGAACTCAACACTTAGAAACTTCTCTCAATTTTCAAGTGAAATATGGCTTTTAAGAAGCTCCTCCTGGAGAATTCAACACTCAGAAACTTACTTAATTTTCAAATGAAATAATGACTTTTAAGAAGCTCATCCTTGAGAATTCAACACTTGGAAACTTCTCTCAATTTTCCAATGGAATAATGGATTTTAAGAAGCTCCTCCTGGAGAATTCAACACTCAGAAACTTATTTAATTTCCCAATGAAATAATGGCATTTAAGAAGCTTCTCCTTGAGAATTCAACACTTAGAAACTTATTTAATTTTCCAATGAAATATGGCTTTGAGGAAGCTCCTCCCTGAGGATTTGGCCCTCTTTGGCCAGGATTCCTGGCCGAGGCTTTGCATCGCTCCTGTTCATCGGGACACCCCGGGTTGGAAGGCCCAGGATTGGCCCAGGATTGGCCCCGGGATCAGCCTGGGATCGGCCTCAGGATTGCCCTGGGATCAGCCCGGAATTGGCCTGGGATTGGCCTCGGGATCAGCCCAGGATCGGCCCCGGGATTGTCCCTGGGATCAGCCCGGGATCAGCCTCAGGATTGGCCCTGGGATCAGCCCCGAGATCAGCCCGGGATCAGCCCCAGAATCAGCCCAGGATTGGCCTGGGATCGGCCCTGGGATCGGCCTCGGGATCAGCTTGGGATCAGTCCTGGGATCAGCCTCAGGATTGGCCCTGGGATCGGCCCTGGGATCGGCCTTGGGATCAGTCCCGGGATCAGCCCCAGGATCAGCCCCAGGATCAGCCCTGGGATCAGCTGGGGATCGGCCCTGGGATCAGCCCAGGATCAGCCCGGGATCAGCCCGGGATTGGCCCTGAGATCAGCCTGGGATCAGCCCCAGGATCAGCTCAGGATCAGCCTGGGATCGGCCCTGAGATCAGCCTGGGATCAGCCTGAGATCAGTCTGGGATCAGCCCTGGGATCGGCCCTGGCATCAGCCCTGGGATCAGCCCCAGGATCAGCCCAGGGATCGGCATGGGATTGGCCCCAGGATCAGCTGGGGATCAGCTTGGGATCAGCCTGGGATCAGCCCCAGGATCAGCCCCGGGATCAGCCCCGGGATCAGCCCCAGGATCAGCCCCAGGATCAGCCCCAGGATCAGCCCAGGATCAGCCCCAGGATCAGCCCCAGGATCAGCCTGGGATCAGCCTGGGATCAGCCCTGGGATCAGCCTGGGATCAGCCTGCGATCAGCCCCAGCATCAGCCCTGGGATCAGCCCCAGCATCAGCCCCAGGATCAGCCTGGGATCCGCCCCGGGATCAGCCCCAGGATCAGCCCCAGGATCAGCCCCTAGGATCAGCCCAGCAATCAGCCTCCGGATCAGCCGGATTTCAGCCCCGGATCAGCCAGGATCGCCCCAGCATCAGCCCCAGATCAGCCCCGGGATCAGCCCCGGGATCAGCCCCAGGATCAGCCCCGGGGTGTCCGGAGCCGACTCACCTGGATGTTCCTCTTGAGGATCTCCCTGGTGAGCTGCACTTTGCCGGTGCTGGGGTCGACGCCGGCCAGGGGCACCACAACCTCTCCGATCACGTCGTCGCGGGAGAAGCGGTCGAAGCTGAGCACGAGGAAGTGCAGCACCAGGTCCTGCAGTTGGCTGTAGGGGATCCCGTAGAAGGTGAAGGTCTCGTCGAACACCGGCTCCAGCGTCTTGCGCAGCACCCGGGTCTTCACGCGGTGCCTCTTGTCGGGCAGGATGGTCATCTTGATGTAGGGGTCGGAGCTCTGCGTGTGCTCGTCCATCACGGGCAGCCCGCGGGCCTCCTGGATGGTGACCACCAGGGCCTTTTTGGGGAAGTTGTAGTCCACCGAGAAGGTCAGCTCGCCCAGCGTCACGTCGTCGCCCGGCGAGGACGGCGAGGAGGTTTTGCTGCCCGCCGGGGTGAGGCTCCGGTCCGGGCTGAGTTCGTCCCCGTAATCCACCTGGATGGGGAGCTGCTCGACCCGGGGGGCTGCGGCGGGTGCCAACGGGGCCTGTCGGGGCCCGCCAGCCCCGACTCGGCCGCTTCCACCAGGAGGTTCCCCCGCGCGGCCTCCTTGGGGGTCCCGCTCTTGTCTCGGCGCAGCCGGTTGATTTTCTTCTTGTTGCTCAAGGTCTCGGGGTAGATGCTGATGCCTTTCAGCATGTGGATGAACTTATAGGGGGGGGTTTTGTGCTTCTTCTCGGCCTGCTGGTGACAGCATGTCCACACAAACACCGTGACCGAGACGGAGACCACCAAGACGGTCGCGCCGATGAGCCCGGCCACCACGGGGGACACGTCTGCGGGGACACGAGGCGGTCAGGGCCCGACCCCCACGGGCAGGGGGGGCTCCCAGTCCTGCCAAAAGCTCCCCCTGGAAACTCCTTCCCCTCTTTCCCCCCCGCAGATCGACCCCCCCGCTCTCCCGACCCGCGTTCTCTCCCCCCTCCGTGTGCCGAGGATTTCAAACAGCAGCTTTGCCTTCTCCTGCCAAACCCGGCTCCCTCCTCACCAGCATCTCCATAGGAACGCGGGTTCTGGGTTTGCAGGAGGCACTTGCTTCTATTTTTTTGATGCCCTGCTCGCAGACGTTACACAATTCTGTTTTCACAACACAGGGAAGCGTGGCCGGAACGCCGGAGCCGAGTCCTAAAACCATTCCCAAAACACCACTTTGCCCTGAAATGTTTTCTTGGTTTGCCCTGGAATGGTTTGGTCTGCCCTGAAATGCTTTGGTTTGCCCCAAAATGCTTTGGTTTGCCCTGGAATGGTTTGGTTTGCCCCAAAATGCTTTGGTTTGCCCCGACACGAGGCCAAAATCTCCCGTGGAAATCCAGCGTCCAAAAAAAAAAAAAACAACCGAGGGACGGAAAATCCCGCGTTTGGATTTAGGGATTATTTGATGTTTTCGAGCTCTTAGGCCAATTTACGTTCTCCAGGGCAGCATAAGAACCATCCCATGGTTATTTTTAGCAGCCACGCCGGTTGTTCCCTAATGGATGGCTCTGGAGAGGGTTTTACCCAGGCACTGAGGGAAGCCTGAGCTGCCCAGGACTCACATCCCTCAGCAATTCCAGCCAAGGATTGGGAATCTGGAGTGGATGGAGGATGGGGAGCAGATGGAAGGCAAGGAGAGACCAAAGGGAGGGGCTGCTCAGTCCTAGAAGGGAAGGAAAAGGGGGGATCTTCGTGCTGCCCTCAAGATTCTTGGTGGGAGGTTTTAGGGAAAGCAGAGCCAGACTTTTCACAGGACTTATTTTTGTGTTCCCGGTTTTAAAGCTGTTTTCTGTTATTTCTGGGAGCCAGCAAACCAAAGAAAGCACTTCAACCCCACATCTCTTTCCTTACAAACCACTTCTTCCCCAGGAACCACCGACACGACAACCACAGCAACAGCTGGACAGGACAGCTGGTTAAAAAAAAAGGGTAAATTTGTCTGATTTCCTCTTCATTCTGCACCACAAACAGGAGAAAACAATCCTCTCACCTCACCCCAGAGAGCACCACAAGCTGGGATTTTCTCTGTTCTTCCCACATCCCCATTTATTGAGGGGAACAGGCAGGAAGACAAGGCTGCCAGGATGTGACACAAGCACCTGCCAGGCTCGGGGAAAACGGTTTTGCCCTTTCCCAAAACTGGGAAAACCACTTTTTGGTTCGGCAGGAACCTTCCCAGCCTGCAGCTGGAGTCTTCTGCACTGCTGACTGGTCTCACAGAGCAACCTGTCCCAGGTCTCCCTGCAAACAGAGCCTTGGGCTGAATTAACTAAAGCAAGAGGGGGTTATAATATTGACAAAACACCCCCCAAAAAATCAGCTTTGGTTTGTTATTTAATGTTCCCTCTTTAAAATGAGGCAAGTGCTCTCAAGCAGCTCATTTGGAGACAACTCAGCTGTTAAAAGCTTTGGTGGATATTCAAGAAGAATCCTGAAATTCCATTCTTATTCTTATTCTTATTCTTATTCTTATTCTTATTCTTATTCTTATTCTTATTCTTATTCTTATTCTTATTCTTATTCTTATTCTTATTCTTATTCTTGTTCCTGTTCTCATTCTTATTCTCATTCTTGGTGTGTGTTTTGTTTGTGTCCTCACAAAATCAGCTCCCATACCTTCCTTTCCTGCACCTCTGAGGTGCAGGAGCAGCCCTAAAAAGCACTAAATAAGTCCCTGTGATCTTTCTCCCATCGAATTATCTCAACTCTTAAATATTCTCTCAACCCTTAAATATTCTCTCAACTCCTAAATATTCTCTCAACCCTTAAATATTCCCTCAACCTTTAAATATTCCCTCAACCCTTAAATATTTCCTCAACCCTTAAATATTTCTTCAACCCTTAAATATTCCCTCAACCCTTAAATTTGGCTCCCAGGATGTTCTGTGGCAAAGAGCTTCATGAGCAAGGAGGGTTCTCCTGTCCCACCTCATCCCTTCCAGTGCCTGTTCCTGCATGAGGAGGAGCAGGGAATGACCCTTTCCCTCCCCTGTGCTGCCCAAAATCCCCCTTTTCCCAGCTGAAGGCTCCTACTTATGTAACCATTCCATACATCCCTTGGTCCTGTCTCCATAATTCCTCCCAGTTGGAAACCACACGGATCTAAAGCTGCCTGGAGCCAGTTTTAGTGGAGCCTTCGCAGCTTCCAGGGCACTTCCAGTGCCCAGTGCCCACCTGGAATGGCACCACAGGCTGGCACCCCCCTCCAGCAGAGCAGAACTCTCTGCCCTTTTACCCAAACTTTGTGAAAGAGACCTTTGCTCCGAGGTGATGCTATGGTTTGACTGAAACAAACCCAAAAACCGTGGAAAGCCTCCTTTAAAAATTGATGTTTGCTGATGAAACCTTGATGGCCAGTGGTCCAACAGTGGCAGCACGTGGTGGCTCTGGGATTCCAGGAAAGCCAGGAGGGAAGAGGTGAGTGGGTTTGGCCATCAGATAAATGGTGGAGGATGGAGGAATATGGGTGGGTGTTTAAGGATTTAAAGGAAAAGCTGTGACCGCGGGGCCGGAGGTCCGAGGGGAAGGTCAGGGGGGTGCTGGAGGACACCCAGAGCATCACTTTGGAACCCCCGGTCCCTCAGCGCTGCGGTCCCCGCCCTCCTCACCCCGCGGCCGCAGCAGAAAAAAACATTCTAAAATCCAGGATTCTCGGCAAAACCCGCCCGGGCCCTTCTCCCCGCGGGGGCCGAGCGG
>NW_021938002.1:0-2568 GCF_001715985.3 Manacus vitellinus
CAGTGCCAGCCCCACGGTGGCCGGGGCCTGTGGCCGGGCCGTCTGGCTGGTGAAGCCACAGTCGCCCAAAGTCTTGGAGTCCTCCAGGAGCTGGTCATCCTGGGGGGCAAAAACACCCAAATTAACCCCAAAATTAGAGTCAGGGACCCCAAAAACCCCCACCCTGATCAGAAAAAACAAAAATAACCCCCAAAAAACCCAAAATAACCCCCAAAACCCCCAGCCTGGTCATCCTGGGGGGGCAAAAAAACCCAAATTAACCCCAAAATAACCCCAGAAACGAAGGCAGGGACCCCAAAAACCCCACCCTGATCAGAAAAAACCAAAATAACCCCAAAAAACCCCAAAATAACCCCAAAATAACCCCAAAAACCCCACCCTGATCGTCCTGGGGGGCAAAAAAATCCAAATTAACCCCAAAAATAGAGTCAGGGACCCCAAAAACCCCCACCCTGATCAGAAAAAAACAAAATAACCCCAAATAACCCCAAAATAACCCCAAAATAACCCCCAAAAAACCCCACCCTGATCGTCCTGGGGGGAAAAAAAACCCAAATTAACCCCAAAATAACCCCAAAAACCCCCACCCTGATCAGAAAAAAACAAAATAACCCCAAAAAACCCCAAAATAACCCCCAAAAACCCCACCCTGATCGCCCTGGGGGGGCAAAAAAATCCAAATTAACCCCAAAATAACCCCCAAAAAACCCCACCCTGATCATCCTGGGGGGGCAAAAAAAATCCAAAAATCACCCTAAAAAAACATTTCCCCCCATTTTAACCCCATTTCCCCCCACTTTAATTCCATTTTAACCCATTTTTACCCATTTTAACCCCATTTCCTCCCATTTTAACCCCATTTTTCCCCACTTTAATTCCATTTTAACCCATTTTAACCCCGTTTTTCCTTGTTTTACCCCCATTTCCCCCCATTTTTCCCTTTTTTAACCAATTTTTAACAGCTTGTAGAGCCTCTGGTGCTCGGGGGGCCGGTGCAGGATGTCCCCCAGCCCCATTTTAACCCCATTTAATCCCATTTTAACCCATTTTTACCCATTTTACCCCCATTTTTCCTTGTTTTAATCCCATTTTTCCCCATTTTTGCCCATTTTTCCCCCATTTTTCCCACCTTGTAGAGCCTCTGGTGCTCGGGGGGCCGGTGCAGGATGTCCCCCAGCCCCATTTTAACCCTATTTAATCCCATTTTAACCCCATTTCCTCCCATTTTAACCCCATTTCCCCCCACTTTATTTCCATTTTAACCCATTTTAACCCCATTTTTGCCCATTTTAACCCCATTTTAACCCATTTTAACCCCATTTTTACCCATTTTAACCCCGTTTTTCCTTGTTTTACCCCCATTTTTGCCCATTTTCTCCCATTTTTCCCCCATTTCCCACCTTGTAGAGCCTCTGGTGCTCTGGTGGCCGGTGCAGGATGTCCCCAGCCCCATTTTTGCCCATTTTCTCCCATTTTTAACCATTTTTTAACCTTATAGAGCCTCTGGTGCTCTGGTGGCCGGTGCAGGATGCCCCCAGCCCCATTTTAACCCCATTTAATCCCATTTTAACCCATTTTAACCCCATTTCCTCCCATTTTAACCCATTCTAACCCCATTTTTCCCCATTTTCCCCCATTTTCTCCCCTTTTTCCCCCATTTCCCACCTTGTAGAGCCTCTGGTGCTCTGGGGGCCGGTGCAGGATGCCCCCAGCCCCATTTTACCCCCATTTTTCCCCATTTTTCCCCATTTTTCCCCCATTTTTGACCTTATAAAGCCTCTGGTGCTCGGGGGGGGCCGCCGGTGGCATACGGATGCCCCCAGCCTCCATATTTAAACCCAATTTTTCCTCTCCATTTAACCATTTTTTTGACTTGTATGAGCCTCTGGTGCTCGGGGGGCGGGCAGTGCCTGGACCGATGCGTTTTCAGCTCCAGCACGTGGAGATTCCTTGGCTCAGGTGAAAATCGCTCGTTATGTGGCGCCGGATCATCAGGAACAATCGTCCTGGGGGCGGGGGCGGGCACGGGGGGCGGGCAGTTCACACGGGGGGCACTCCACAGAGGGGGTGGGGTACCCCAGAGGGGCCGGGGCTGGTATGTTGGATGGGCGGGGTGTGGAAAGGGGGTGTGCCAGTGTTTCGGGAGGGCGTGTAAAAAGATGGCGGGGGGCGTGGCTGCTGAGGAAGAGGGTGTGGCTACTGAGAAAGAGGGGCGTGGCTAATAAAGGATGGTAATGAGGAGGCGTGGCTAATAAAGCTGGTATGAAGGGGCGTGGCTACTGATAAAGGGGGTGTGGCTACTGATAAAGAGGGCGTGGCTAATAAAGATGGTGGGGAGGAGGCGTGGCTACTGATAAAGAGGGTGTGGCTAATAAAGATGGTATGGAGGAGGCGTGGCTACTGAGAAAGGGGGTGTGGCTAGTAAAGATGGTGTGGAGAGGGCGTGGCTACTAAGAGGGCGTGGCTAATAAAGAGGGTATGGTGGGGGCGTGGCTACTGAGAAAGAGGGCGTGGCTAGTGAGAGAGGGCGTGACTGTGCAGAAGTGGGTGTGGCTAACAGAGGGGGCG
>NW_021938003.1:0-2022 GCF_001715985.3 Manacus vitellinus
CCATTTTGGGGTCCAAACCCTCATTTTTAGGCACCAAACCCCCATTTTGGGGCCCAAACCTCCATTTTTCGGGGTCCAAACCCCCATTTTTAGGCACCAAACCCCCATTTTTGGGGTCAAAACCCCCATTTTGGGGTCCAAACCCCCATTTTTAACCCCAAACCCCCATTTTTGGGGTCAAAACTCCCATTTTTCGGCACCAAACCCCCATTTTGGGGGTCCAACCCCCCATTTTTAGGCACCAAACCCTTTTTTCAGGACCCAAAATATGATTTTTTAGGATCCAACCCCCCCTTTTTGGGGTCCAACCCCCTTTTTTTAGGGACCAAATCTAAAAATTCGGGATTTTGGACTCTAAAAATGGGAGTTTGATTCTAAAACAATTGGATTTTGGGATTGGGCTAAAAATTTGGGATTGGGCTCCAAAAGTGGGAATTTGGATTCTAAAAATGGAATTTTGGACCCTAAAAATGAGATTTTGCACGCCAAAAATGGGATTTTAGACCCTAAAAATGGGATTTTGTCCCCAAAAAAAGGAATTTTAGACCCTAAAAATGGGATTTTGACCCAAAAAAAGGAATTTTAGACCCTAAAAATGGGATTTTGGTCCCAAAAAAACGGGAATTTCTCCCCCAGGGCTGGAATTTCTGGAATTTCTGGAATTTTTGTGCTCCCACCGGTCCGAGCAGCAGCGATTCCCAGTTGGAGTTGGCGAAGGGCAGGATCTCCCTCTCCAGGTCGAAATATTTCTTCTTGCAGCAAACGCTGAGGTGGTAGAGCAGCAGGTGGGCCACGTCCACCCTGCGGGACCCCAAAAATCGGGATTGGGAGCCCGAAAATGGGATCAGGGCACCAAAAAACGGGATTGGGACCCCAGAAAATGGGATCAGGGCACCAAAAAATGGGATGGGGACCCCAAAAAATGGGATGGGGACCCCAAAAATCGGGATTGGGACCCCAGAAAATGGGGTTGGGACCCCAAGAAATGGGATCGGGACCCCAAAAAATGGGATTGGGACCCCCAAAATGGGATTGGGACCCCAGAAAATGGGATTGAGACCCCCAAAAATGGGATTGAGACCCCCAAAAATGGGATTGGGACCCCAAAAAACGGGATCGGGACCCCATAAAATGGGATCAGGGCACCAAAAAATGGGATGGGGACCCCAAAAAATGGGATGGGGACCCCAAAAAATGGGATCGGGACCCCAAAAATGGGATCAGGGCACCAAAAAATGGGATCGGGACCCCAAAAAAGGGGATTGGGAACCCGAAAAACGGGATTGCGACCCCAAAAATGGGATTGGGACCCTAAAATCCAAGATTGGGACCCCCGAAAGTGGGATCAGGACCCCAAAAATCGGGATTGGGACCCCGAAAAACGGGATCAGGACCCCGAAAATGCGATCGGGACTCCAAAAAATGAGATCAGGACCCCAGAAAATGAGATTGGGACCCCAAAAAACGGGATCGGGACCCCAAAAAACGGGATTGGGACCCCCAAAAATGGGATCGGGACCCCCAAAAATGGGATCGGGACTCCAAAAAATGGGGTTGGGATGCCAGAAAATGGGATTGGGACCCCAGAAAATGGGATCGGGACCCCAGAAAATGGGATTGGGACCCCAAAAATCGGGATTGGGACCCCAGAAAATGGGATTGGGACCTCGAAAAACGGGATCGGGACCCCAAAAAATGGGATCAGGACCCCAAAAAATGGGATCGGGACCCCAGAAAATGGGATTGGGAGTCCAAAAAACGGGATTGGGACCCAAAAAATCGGGGTTGGGACCCCCAAAAATCGGGGTTGGGACCCCAAAAATGGGATCGGGACTCCAAAAAATGGGATCGGGACCTCAGAAAATGGGATCGGGACCCCAAAAAACGGGATTGGGACCCCAAAAATGCGATTGAGACCCCAAAAACCGGGATCGGGACCCCCAAAAATGGGATCGGGACCCCCAAAAACGGGATCGGGACCCCAAAAAACGGGATTGGGACCCCAAAAAACGGGATTGGGAC
>NW_021938004.1:0-9023 GCF_001715985.3 Manacus vitellinus
GGGGTGACCCTGAGCTCTGTGAGCCCCGGTGCTGTGCCCACTGCCCCAGGGGTGATCCTGAGCTCTGAGAGCCCCAGTGCTGTGCCCACTGCCCGGGGGTGACCCTGGGCACGGCTCGGTGCCTGGCCGCCCTCTGAAGGGGAAGGACCTTTTCTCTAACGAGTCTCTCCCAACCTTTCCTTTCTCTTGCAGGATCTTATGGTTCTCCAGCACAGCTCCTGCCTGCCAAACCTCACCTGCTAGGCCAGCCGACCCATGAGCGGGCACCGCAGCAGCAGGAGGAGATGTGGGGAGGCCCAGGCCGAGGCCCCCGCGGGCTGTGGGCACGGCCCCGGGGCTGGGTGTGTGCTCAGCAAGCTGGTGCAGCTGCCCACGCCCCCCCTGAGCAAGCACCAGCTCAAACGGCTCGAGGAGCACAAGTACCAGAGCGCGGGCAGGTCCCTGCTGGAGCCCCTCATGCAGGGCTACTGGGAGTGGCTGGTGGGCAGAGTGCCCGCCTGGATCGCCCCCAACCTCATCACCATCGTTGGACTGTGCATTAACATCCTCACCACCCTGCTGCTGGTGTGGTACTGCCCCACAGCCACAGAGCAGGTGAGCTGGGCACCTCGGAGCCCTTCGGGGTGCTGGGGGCACCTCCTGGCAGGGGCACTGGGCTTGGGGGGGTTTCCTGCTCTCTTGGCACTGGTTTGGGTGGGTTCCTGCTCTCTTGGCACTGGTTTGGGTGGGTTCCTGCTTTCTCGCTGGGCCAGCCCGCAGTTTTTGCACTTTTAACCTGTTGTCTGTAAATCTTGGTGCCCCCCTGGGGTGGGTTTTGGGGTGAGACAGCAGCTCCTCAGGCCACAGCTGTGTGAGCAGGGTCTGACAGAACCAGCTCTTTGAGGTTTAAAAATCCAGGCTTCTGTTCTACTTCTCATTGCACCAAAGCAGATTGACTGGAATGTTCTGTCCTGGTGCTGAAATCTTTCCAATGACACCTGGCTCTGATTTTTTTCCTGTTTTTGGGTCTCACTTTGATTCTGTACCAAAGGTCTGAGTGCTTTTGGCTCCCTTGGAACTTCCCAGGGCCCTGATAACCCAAGATTTCTGGGGCTGGGTTTTGGGGTGGGACAGCAGCTCCTCAGGCCCACACACCCCTGTGGAGCAGGGTCTGACAGAACCAGCTATTGGAGGAAGAGGATTAAAAATCCAGATGCTGCTTTGATAGTGCAGATTTTCTTGAGAAACTTGTGTTCCTGCTCCAGAATTTCAGCCTTTGGAGCAGTTTTCAATGTGTATTGGAGGAAGGAAATGAAAAATCCAGGGTTCTGTTCTACCCCTCATTCCACCAAAGCAGATTGACTGGAACTGTTCTGTCCTGATACTGAAACCTTTTAAACCTTTCACAGCCAGAAACTGAAATTTGCCCTCAGTTTGTGGGATTTGGAGACAATTCTGCAACAACCCCACCCAAGAGTCTGACAGTGTTATTTACAGTTTATCATCCTGGATTTGTAGGTACCCAGGTGCTGCTAAACCAGTACAAAGATGGGCCTCTTGTCCAAGGCAGCTTTTATTGGCAGGACACTGCTTTGAGAGTGCAGATTCTCTCGAGAAATTTGGGGTTCTGCTCCAAACTTTCAGGATTTGGAGCAGTTTTCAGTGTGTGTTGGAGGAAAAAAAATAAAAATCCAGATTTCTGTTCTGCCCCTGACTACACTAAAGCAGATTGACTGGGACTGTTCTGTTCTGGTGCTGAAATCTTTCTGATAGGACACCTGGCTCAGAGCTCAGCTCAGGCTCTGGGGCAGTTTGGGGACACAGGGTTGTGTTCCTGGGCTGTGTCCCTGCTGTGAGGGGCTAGATAAAAGTCAGGAGGTTTATTCTTTGTTCTCAATGCATGACAAGCTCCTGCCCTGCCCTCAGGAGAACTGTCTGAACCTGCTTTCAGGGCCCCAAGAGTCTTCAGGAGGCATTTCCAAGTTCCTCATTTCAAAGGGTTTTTTTTTTCTCTTGCACCTGAAAACTTTCATTTTCGTGCACTGGGAAAGTTTTGGGGTTTTTTTCCACTTGAACGTGGAAACCTTAAAAGCTGCCCTGGAAAAGGGGGTGTGTCACACACGGGAAAGCTGGGAATGCCTCAGGATTTCCAGCTGGATCTGAGCTCCCTCCTGTCCCGAGCTGAGGTTGGGAATGGAGCAGCACAGTTTGTTCCCAGCCAGGCTCCAAACCCCATGTAGGTTGGCACATCCCTGCTCCCTGTGTGGCACAGGAAAGGGCTGTTTGCCTGTCCTAGAAATCTGTTGAAACAGATAATTTCACAACAACTCGTGGAATTTGGCAGGTGGAAGATAAACAGTTGGAGCAGGGAGCACTTGGAGCAGCTCCTCCTGCAGGCCTGGGGCTCTGTGGGGTGGGCTGGCTTTAACTGGGGGTTATTTGGGGGCTCAGGCTCTGAAATCTGGTTTGACAGAGACACTTCAGCTGTCCCAGGACATCTGGGGCACTGAGCCAGAGCAGGAGTGAATGAATGTAGAGGTTTGGGTTGTTTGGTGTTTGGTATTGTTTTGATTGGTGATGAACCTCCAGAAGCACAAACTGAGCTGCACTGAGAGCACCAGGAGCTCGAGTGAGCTGTGTCAGAGCACCAGGAGCTCGAGTGAGCTGTGTCAGAGCACCAGGAGCTCGAGTGAGCTGTGTCAGAGCACCAGGAGCTCGAGTGAGCTGTGTCAGAGCACCAGGAACTCAGAGTGAGCTGTGTCAGAGCACCAGGAACTCAGAGTGAGCTGTGTCAGAGCACCAGGAGCTCGAGTGAGCTGTGTCAGAGCACCAGGAGCTCGAGTGAGCTGTGTCAGAGCAGTGCTGGTGTTCAGCACTTTGGGAGGTGCTCTGGGGGAGGTGACTGAGGTTTCCTCTCCCTTGGAGCTGTGTCAGAGCAGTGCTGGTGTTCAGCACTCTGAGGTGCTCTGGGGGAGGTGACTGAGGTTTCCTCTCCCTTGGATGCAGGATGACCTGGTGCTGAGGCAGCTCCTGCTCCACTTTGCCCATGGCACTGAAGCCCTGGTGCTGGAGGTGCCTTTGAAGTGTCAGGAGCTGCCTGGGGAGGAAAATGGGCCTTTGAAACTCCACAAACAACGTGCTGCTTTTTTTTTTTTTCCCTCCTCCCCCAGAGCACTTTTGCTTTCAGATGTAAATTTTCTCTTCCTTGTAGCTCAGCCTTAGTTTTGCTTTTTTTTTCCCCTTGGTTTCCTCCAAGAGTGACTTGTCTCTTCCTGTTGGTGAGAGGTGTAGCCAGGGGAGCTGAGCTGGAGAGAGGAGGAGATGCAAATCCTTCCTGCTGAGCTGGGAGGACCCAACTGGCAAAATGCTGAGTGATGAATTGTTTCGCTTTTAAAAAAAAAAGAATGGAAAAAAAGGCCTGGATAAGAGAGGGAGCTGTGAAATCATCCCCCAGATATAAATAACCTCTCAGTGGAAACACCTACGCTGCTAATGAAAGGAGAGAGAAGAGCCAGCAGAGGGATTTTTTGGGGGGTTTGTAGAGAAAAATTGCATCACCCTGAACGTAATTAAACCTGGGGTATAAAACCTAGAAATGAGGAATAAAAACAACACCACGGGCTGGAATTCTGTGGCATCAAAAACTTGGGAAACGTGGTTTTCTTTCTCCCCCCCTCCCCGTGTGTTGTTTGTACAGATGAAGTGCTGAAAGCAGAGCAGCTTTTGGGGCAGAATGAAGGGGTTTGGTCACTCAGGAGCAGTGGAGGCTGGAGAAGGAATGTGTTTTAGTTGCTGTGCTCCAGTGAGTCGTGGTTGTGTCAGCCTAGCTAAGCTGGACTCAGGGCTCTGTGAGAGGCAGGTTGGGTTAGTTGAACTGCCCTGGATTTTATTGGTGTGCTCTGGAAGACAGAACTGCTTGTAAATGCCCACGTGTGTCGAGTGGGAAGGTTGCAAAACAGCCAATAATTTGGGATTGATGGGAGTGGCAGCTGAGCCAGAGGGGTGGGGACCTGCCTTTTCTGGGCTCAGTGGGTCGCACTTGAAACAGCAGAAAAAAGCTGCAGTTGGAGAGTTCTGGCTTTGGCATTGTTGGGCTTTCTGTGGAAATCCAAACTACTCTGCAGGAGGGGGCTGTGAGGGGGGTTAAGGTGGATTTTCTTGGCAAAGCTGCTGATGCTGGAGGCCCCCAGAGGCTCCTGAGCTCCCAGTCTGGGCAGTGCCACAGCTCCAATGTCCCTGGGCACGGGGAGCTCGGGGTTTGGGGTGGAAGTTGGGGGGTTTCTACCTCGAGGGTTTCACTGCACACCCTGTGCACGTGTGGGGCTGGGGTTTGCTCCAGCTGCCTGGGAGCACGAGGCTGGAGCTGATCCAGGCTGGAATTCGGGCCCTGCTTTATTTACATTCCACATCCCAGCCCCATCCTGCCTGTCCTGCCAGGGCCCCGGGTGACCTGGAAGTGCTGAGGGAAAATGCTGAGTCAGGCTGTGGGACAGGGCAGCTGCAGCACTTGGAATGCTGAGGTTTGAAAATCACCTTTCTTCTGCTTTCCTTTCCCTGTCAGGCACCTCCCTGGGCATACATTGCTTGTGCTTGTGGCCTTTTCATCTACCAGTCCCTGGATGCCATAGATGGAAAACAAGCCAGGAGGACAAACAGCAGCACTCCCCTGGGAGAGCTCTTTGATCATGGCTGTGATTCCTTGTCCACAGGTATTGCTGTTATTTCTAGTTGAACTTGGAGGATTAAGTGACTCTTATTTCAGGGATTAAATCTGCAATGCCCCCCCAAAAAAAGAAAAAGCTTTTTTTACTGAATGCAGGGCTGAAAGGATAGTTTTTCAGCTCAGAAGGTCACCTTTCTTTGCACTCTGGAGCAGCTGAGTTGTCTGTCTCCTCTTGTGTTCCACTGAAAACAAAATGAAGCATGTGGCTGATTCAGCCTGAGCCAGCACTTTTCTGGGAGGGTTCAGCAGAGTCTTGGCTCTCAAACATTGTCTGTAGGAGTCCTTAGAATGCTCTGTTGGGTTATTTTGGGGTGACTCTCTAGACTCTCTGAAGCCCGAGCAGTGGGACTCTGCAAGTCTTGAGTTTAGGATTAAAAGATTAAAATTAAGATTAAAATCAGCCAGATCAGTTCCTGGGGAGGTGGAGGGCACTGAGCCAGCCTGAACTTTAACCCCGTTGCAAAAAAAATCCTGGAATATCCTGAGTTGGAAGGGTTCCACAGGGATCACAGAGTCCAGCTCCTTGTCAGGTGGTTTGGGTTCCTGAAATTCTAAAGCTTTAAGTTTTTAGGATTTCTCTGGCAAAACTGTGTGTGAAAATGTGGAGGGGAAAGCACAGATCCGTTGGGAATCCCGAATGACAGACCTTGGATTCCATAAATCAGAAAATGGGGGGGGGGAAATGCCCAGCAAATCTTGGATCCAGGAGAAAACCCCCAGACCTGCACAAACCACCCGAGTCCCTTCATGGGACTGTTTAGTGGAGTAAAAACATGGGAGACTGAGGAAACCCTCAATCCTGCAGACTTCTAGTGACTGATGTGCATTTCAATACCCATTTTGCAGTTTTAATTATTCCAAATGAGGTGTTTTGTGCAAACCCCCCCAAGGCCACCCCCACCGGGCCCCGGGTGTAGCTTTGCTTCTGCTGAGGATCTTGACACCCGTGTCCCACTCCCCCTTTTCACTGAGTGACTGATTTTCTCCTGCAGTCTTTGTGGTTTTGGGAACTTGTATTGCTGTGCAGCTGGGCACCAACCCTGACTGGATGTTCTTTTGTTGTTTTGCTGGGACATTCATGTTTTACTGCGCTCACTGGCAGACCTACGTCTCGGGCACGCTGCGCTTTGGGATGTAAGTACCTCCCCCGGAGCAAACCCGAACCTGAGCTCGGTTCTCTGCCTCATTCCCTGCCCACTCTGTGCCCTCTGTGCCCTCTGTGCCCTCTGTGCCCTCTGTGCCCACGTTCCCCTCCCTAGAGCTGTAGAAAATCGTGTGTGTCCGTGGAGACCCTCAGAGCTCGTGGCAGCTGCTGTGGGATTTGTCCCAGGTGTTGCTTGTGAAGTCTCCTTTTGTCCTGGTGGTTAATTAGGAGCTTTTTGATGTGATCTAAAGCTGAAGAAAGAATGGGAAGTAGCTGCTGTTCCATGCCAGGAGGGTTTGGTCAGGTGGTGGCAGTGTGGCTTTAGCACTCAGTTAATCTTGGTGCTGCTGTGACGTGCAGTTAATGTTTGTTATTGACCACAACTCCTCGGATTCTCTGGAATAACTGAGACTGAGCCTCCAGGTTAAAGTCCTGAACCCCTTTGGGTTGGTGTAGGCTGGGATTCTGTTCATATGGAGTGAAAACCCTGTTCATATGGAATGAGAATTCTGTTAATGATGGAATGAAAGTTGCAATGCCAGGGAAGTGAAGAGCTGAAATCCCTTTTCCTGCTAGGTGGGGGGTGGAACACAAGGATTCTCTGGCCTTAGTGGGGAAATAAATGTGTTTTATTTGAGGATTTATTCTCTGTTTGCATCCCTAGGGTTAACAAATTTATTTCAAATAAATGGGCTGCAGAATGGGGGCGGGGGGGGGTTGGCAGCTGGGAACTGAAATTTGCCCTCAGTTTGTGGGATTTGGAGACAATTCTACAACAGCCCCACCCAAGAGTCTGACAGAGTGTTATTCACAGTTTATCATCCTGGATTTGTAGGTACAGAGTGTTATTCACAGTTTATCATCCTGGATTTGTAGGTACAGAGTGTTATTCACAGTTTATCATCCTGGATTTGTAGGTACAGAGTGTTATTCACAGTTTATCATCCTGGATTTGTAGGTACAGAGTGTTATTCACAGTTTATCATCCTGGATTTGTAGGTACCCAGGTGCTGCTAAACCAGCACAAAGATGGGCCTCTTGTCCAAGGCAGCTTTTATTGGCAGGACACTGCTTTGAGAGTGCAGATTCTCTCGAGAAATTTGGGGTTCTGCTCCAAACTTTCAGGATTTGGAGCAGTTTTCAGTGTGTGTTGGAGGAAGAAAATTAAACAATCCAGATTTCTCCTCTATTCCTGTTCTACCCCTCATTGCACCAAAGCAGATTGACTGGAATGTTCTGTCCTGGTGCTGAAATCTTTCCAATGACACCTGGCTCTGATTTTTTTCCTGTTTTTGGGTCTCACTTTGATTCTGTACCAAAGGTCTGAGTGCTTTTGGCTCCCTTGGAACTTCCAGGGCCCTGACAAACCAAGATTTCTGGTTGTTGAGCAAAGAACACAAAAACCAAACCCCAGCCTTGGCATGTGCTTGACTTTGGGGCTGGGTTGTTGGGAGGGTCAGCACTTTGGGGGCAGCATTTTTGTGGCAGATCAGCCTTGTGATATAAAATAAATGTAATAAAATAGATTACAGATAATAGAATATATTATAAATATAATATAAAATATAAAAATATAGGTATAAAGTCATATATATGAATATGAGAATATGCAATCCATACAATGGATACATGATAGAAAATAATTTAATATATGAAGCACCTATGAATACTAAAATACAATCGGCTAAATCATAAATTTTAACTATATGAAGTATCAAATATAAACATGCAAGTAGGAATAGAATATAAACTATAAATATATGAATACTCAATATAACATACAAGTGGATAAACTATAAAAATATTAATATCATGAACCTATAATATAAAATGAAGAAATATAAACTAAAATATAGAAATCTAATATCTATATCTAAATACTAAACATAAATATATAACATACACCTATAAATATAAAAATATAAGTATAGCTAAGATAGAAATATTATAGATAGATGTATATACAAATTTTATGATTATAACAATTAATTAATTAATTTATATTCTATAAATATAATCTAAATAACCTCCATCTATAAAATTCATAATATAAAAAAACGTGATGCTCATCAGTTCGATCCTCGGGTCGGCAGGGGATGTGTTGACGGATGTCGGGACAGGAGGCAGGGAGCTGTTCCATGTGCAGGGGATGTGTTGGGAATGTGGGACAGGAGGCAGGAGCTGTTCCATGTGCAAGGGATGTATTGGGAATGTGGGACAGGAGGCAGGAGCTGTTCCATGGAGGAACTCTGGGTCCTCAGGGTGTGCAGGGGATGTGTTGGGAATGTGGGACACTGGATTGTCCCAGAGCAGCAGGAGAGGGCCCAGATTGATCCATTATTGTATTTGGTGATGGGATCAGGCCCAAGAACTTGGATTTCAGTGCAGAGATTACGGGATAAAGGAGCTGGGGAAGAGCAGAGGGAGAGGGAGAGCTCGGGGAGTCACCCCTGCCACAGCTCAAGCCTGGAATGGGAAGTGCAGGGGCAGCTTGGCCTGGTGGAAAAGCCCTAAAAAATAGGGAAAGACAAGTTACTGTGTCAGGTGAAGTGTTGGCTGGTTTGTCTGTGGGGAATAATAGTAATAGTAATTAAAAATTCTTTTATATGTTAATATTTTATATTTATTTACATTTTATTCATTGTATCATATTTATTTTATAAATTTTACTTTATATATATATATTTATGATTATTACCATCATTATTATTATTATCATCATCATCCTCTTCCAAAGGAAATCCAGAAATGGATGTTGAATTCATGGGAATCCTGACCAGAATTCCCCAATGCCCTGAGGTTTTCTCCTAATCCAGAAGCTTCCAACAATGGCACAAAAAGCACTTTGTGTTCAACAATAGTCGTGTCTGGAGACTCCTCCAGCTCTGTGGGATATTCCCTGGGAGCAGAGAATTCCAGGATGTGCCAGGAAAGGCTCCCTGGGCTCAATCCATGGGCAGATCCTGCTCCAGCCACAAAACCCTCGGGAGAATCCAAGGCCATCCCAGGGCAGCCCCAAACTCACCCCAAACACCTCCTGCAGAATTCCAGGGACAGGGAAACCCATCGGGAGCCAAAGCAGGGCCGAGCCACCAACCCCCCTGAGCCGGCCCTGCTGGAGCTGGGAATGTGGGCCTGGAGCTGGGAATGTGGGCCTGGAGCTGGGAATGTGGGCCT
>NW_021938005.1:0-5578 GCF_001715985.3 Manacus vitellinus
TTGTAACCCCTAACCCTAATACTACACCTAAACCTACCCCTAAAACTAACTGTACCCCTAACCCTAAGGTTTAGGGGTAGGTTTAGGTGTAGCATAACTGTAAACCCTAACCCTAAATCTAACTATAAACCTAATGCTGACTGTAACCCTCTCTCTAGGCCTAGGTCCAGGTTTAGGGTTAGAGTTAGTCTTAAGGTTAAGTGTACTGTTAGGGTTAGGTAGTGGGTCAGGCTTGGGTTGGGTGATGGTTATCATTAGGGTTAGGTGTTGAGTTAGGGTTTGGGTTGGCCTAGGGTTATGCGTAGGGTTGGGGTTTAGGCTAGGTTTACGTTTAGGTGTAGGGTTAGGGCCAGGTGTAGGGGTAGGATTAGGGTTTGGGTTCTTTATAAGGCTAGGTGTTGTCCTTCCCCTAGGGGAAGGTGTGGAGTTTGGGCTAGGGTTTGGCTTACAGGTAGGCCTAGGGTTAGGGTTTGGGAGAGGTGTAGGTCTAGGGTTGATGGGGGTTTCTTGGGTGGTTCTTTTTGTGTTGTGAGGTGTGCGTGTGGTGTTATTTGGGTGTTTTTTTATGTATTTTTGTTATTTTTAATAAAAATTATTTTTATGTGCAATTCTATGATTGTCCACAAGGTGGCAGCAGTTCGATTAATTTTCAGTTGCAATTCGGTTTTTATTTCGGCAGGTGGCGCAGTTATGAATTTTTTTTTAAATGCAGTTCCTGTTTTCTGTCAGCAGGTGGCGCAGTTATCAATTTTTTTAAATGCAGTTCCTGTTTTCTGTCAGCAGGTGGCGCAGTTACCAATTTTTTTTAAATGCAGTTCCTGTTTTCTGTCAGCAGGTGGCGCAGTTATGAATTTTTTTTAAATGCAGTTCCTGTTTTCCGTCAGCAGGTGGCGCAGTTATGAATTTTTTTAAATGCAGTTCCTGCTTTCTGTCAGCAGGTGGCGCAGTTACGAATTTTTTTTAAATGCAGTTCCTGTTTTCTGTCGGCAGGTGGCGCAGTTATCAATTTTTTTTAAATGCAGTTCCTGTTTTCTGTCAGCAGGTGGCAGTATTCCATGTAAAATATCTGCGCAATTCCTTTTCCATGTCACCAGGTGGCAGTGTTGCTATGCGATTTTTTACTTACAAGATTTTTTTTTGTTTCATAACCGTATTTATTGCTGTAGTTTTCTATAAAAATTGGATAATTGGCTTGTAATTGCTCAGTTGTTTGAAAATTTACTTAAGTAAGTCCACAAAAATTAAAATCGGGAGAAGAGCCTAAGAAAACTAAAATCAGGAGAAGAGCCTAACAGAAATAAAACCACAAGAAGAGCCTAAAAAAATTAAAATCAGGAGAAGAGCCTAAGAGAATTAAAATCAGGAGAAGAGCCAAAGAAAATTAAAATCAGGAGAGGAGCCTAAGAGAAATAAAAGCAGGAGAAGAGCCAAAGAAAATTAAAATCAGGAGAGGAGCCTAAGAGAAATAAAAGCAGGAGAAGAGTATAAGAAAATTAAAATCAGGAAAAGAGTCTAAATGAATTAAAATCAGGACAAGAGTCTGAAAAAACTAAAATCAGGAAAAGAGTATAAAAGAATTAAAATCAGGAGAAGAGCCTAACAGTATTAAAATCAGAAGAAGAG
This sequence comes from Manacus vitellinus, assembly GCF_001715985.3. Lineage (NCBI taxonomy): Eukaryota > Metazoa > Chordata > Aves > Passeriformes > Pipridae > Manacus > Manacus vitellinus. The sequence continues at coordinate 1,624 of NW_021938005.1, forward strand.
CCTAAAAAAATTAAAATCAGAAGAGCATAAGAGAATTAAAATGAGGATAAAAGACAAATAGAATTAAAATCAGGAGAAGAGCCTAAGAAAACTAAAATCAGAAGAGCCTAAGAGAAATAAAATCAGGAGAAAAGCCTAAAAAAATTAAAATCAGGAGAAGAGCCTAAAAAAATTAATATCAGGACAAAAGCCTAAAAAAATTAAAGTCAGGAGAAGAGCCTAAAAGAATAAAAATCAGGAGAACAGCCTAAGAAAATTAAAATCAGGAGATAACCCTAAGAAAATTAAAATCAGGAGAAGAGCCTAAGAGAAATAAAATCAGGAGAAGAGTCAAATAGAATTAAAATCAGGAGAAGAGTCCAAAAAAATTAAAATCAGGAGAAGAGCCTAAGAAAATTAAAAACAGGAGAAGAGCCTAAGAAAATTTAAATCAGGAGAAGAGCCTAAGAGAATTAAAATCTGGAGATAAGCCTAAAAAAACTAAAATCAGGAGAAGAGTCTAAGAAAATTAAAATCAGGAAAAGAGTCTAAAAGAATTAAAATCGGGAGAAGAGACTGAAAAAATTAAAATCAGGAGAAGAGTCTAAAAGAATTAAAATCAGGAGAAGAGCTTAAGAGAAATAAAATCAGGAGAAGAGACTAAGAAAATTAAAATCAGGAGATAAGCCTAAAAAAAAAAAATCAGGATAAGAGTCTAAGAGTATTAAAATCAGGAAAAGAGCCTAAAAGAATTAAAATCAGAAGAACTTAAAAAAATTAAAATCAGGAGAAGAGACTAAGAGAATTAAAATCAAGAGAAGAGTCTAGGAAATTTAAAATCAGGAGAAGAGCCTAAAAGAATAATAATCAGGAGAAGAGTCTAAAAAAATTAAAAACAGGAGAAGAGCCTAAAAAATTAATATCAGGACAAAAGCCTAAAAAAATTAAAATCACGAGAAGAGCCTAAAATAATTGAAATCAGGAGAAGAATCTAAGAGAAATAAAATCAGGAGAAGAGTCTAAAAAAAAAAATCAAAATCAGAAGAGCCAAAGAGAATTAAAATTAGAAAAGCCTAAGAGAATTAAAATCAGGAGAAGAGTTTAAGAAAATTAAAATCAGGAGAAGAGCCTAAGAAAATTAAAATCAGGAGAGGAGCCTAAAAAAATTAAAATCAGGAGAGGAGCCTAAGAAAATTAAAACCAGGAGAAGAGCTTAAAAAAATTAAAAACAGGAGAAGAGCCTAAAAAAATTAAAACCAGGAGAAGAACATAAAAGAATAATAATCAGGAGAAGAGCCTAAAAGAACTAAGATCAGGAGAAGAGCCTAAAAAAATTAAAATCAGGAGAAAAGCCTAAGAGTATTAAGATCAGGAGAAGAACCTAAGAGTATTAAGATCAGGAGAAGAGCCTAAGAAAATTAAAATCAGAAGAAGAGCCTAAAAAAATTAAAATCAGCAGAAGAGCCTAAAAAAAATAAAATCAGAAGAAGAGCCTAAAAAAATAAAATCAGAAGAAGAGTCTAAGAGTACTAAAATCAGGAAAAGAGTCTAAAAAATTAAAATCAGGAGAAGAGTCTAAGAGTATTAAAATCAGGAGAAGAGACTAAGAGAATTAAAATCAGGAGAAGAGCCTGAAAAAATTGAAAACAGGAAAAGAGTATAAAAAAAAAAAATCTGGAGAAGAGCCTAAGAAAATTAAAAACAGGAGAAGAGTCTAAGAAAATTAAAATCAGTAGAGCCTAAAAAATTTAAAATCAGGAGAAGAGCGTAAGAGAATTAAAATCAGGAGAAGAGCCTAAGAAAAATAAAATCAGGAGAAGAGCCTAAGAGAAATAAAATCAGGAGAAGAGTCTAAAAAATTAAAATCAGGAGAAGAGCCTAAAAAATTAAAATCAGGAGGAGAGCCTAAAAAAATTAAAACAGGAGAAGAGCCTAAGAGAATTAAAATTAGGAGAAGAGCATAAAAAAATTAAAAACAGGAGAAGAGTCTAAAAAAAATAAAATCAGGAGAAGAGTCTAAGATAATTAAAATCAGGAAAACAGCTTAAAAGAATTAAAATCAGAAGAAGAGCCTAAAAAAAAATAAAATCATGAGAGGAGCCTAAAAAAAATAAAATCAGGAGATAAGACTAAAAAAAATAAAATCAGGAGAAGAGTCTAAGAGTATTAAAATCAGGAAAAGAGCCTAAAAGAATTAAAATCAGGAGAAGAGCTTAAAAAAATTAAAATCAGAAGAAGAGTCTAAAAGAATTAAAATCAAGAGAAGAGTCTAAGAAATTTAAAATCAGGAGAAGAGCCTAGGAGAAATAAAAGCAGGAGAAGAGCCTAAAAGAATAATAATCAGGAGAAGAGCCTAAAAAAATTAAAATCAGGAGAAGAGTCTAAGAGAAATAAAATCTGGAGATAAGTCTAAAAAAACTAAAATCTGGAAAAGAGTCTGAAAGAATTAAAATCGGGAGAAGAGTCTGAAAAACTTAAAATCAGGAGAAGAGCCTAAGAGAAATAAAAGCAGGAGAAGAGTCTAAAAAAATGAAAATCAGGAGAAGAGCCTAAGAGAAATAAAAGCAGGAGAGGAGCCTAAGAGAAATAAAAGCAGGAGAGGAGCCTAAGAGAAATAAAAGCAGGAGAGGAGCCTAAAAAAATTAAAATCAGGAGAAGAGCCTAAAAAAATTAAAACAGGAGAAGAGTATAAAAAAAATAAAATCTGGAGAAGAGCCAAAGAGAATTAAAAGCAGGAGAAGAGTCTAAAAAAAATAAAATCAGGAGAAGAGCCTAAGAGTATTAAAATCAGGAAAACAGCTTAAAAGAATTAAAATCAGAAGAAGAGCCTAAAAAAAAATAAAATCAGGAGAAGAGCCTAAAAAAAATAAAATCAGGAGAAGAGCCTAAAAAAAAATAAAATCAGGAGAAGAGCCTAAAAAAAAATAAAATCAGGAGAAGAGCCTAAAAAAAATAAAATCAGGAGATGAGCCTAAAAAAATTAAAATCAGGAAAAGAGTCTAAAAAAAAAATCAAAATCAGAAGAGCCAAATAGAATTAAAATTAGAAAAGCCTAAGAGAATTAAAATCAGGAGAAGAGCCTAAGAGAATTAAAATCAGGAGAAGAGCCTATGAAAATTAAAATCAAGAGAAGAGCCTAAGAAAATTAAAATCAGGAGAAGGGCCTAAAAAAATTAAAATCAGGAGAAGAGCCTAAGAGAAATAAAATCAGGAAAGGAGCCTAAAAGAATTAAAATCAGAAAAAGAGCCTAAAAAAATTACAATCAGGAGAAGAGAGTAAGAGAATTAAAAGCAAGAGAAGAGATTAAGAGCATTAAAATCAGGAGAAGAGCCTAAGAGAATTAAAATCAGGAGAAGAGACTATGAGAATTAAAAGCAGGAGAACGGACTAAGAGAAATAAAAGCAGAAGATGAGACTAAGAGAATTAAAATCAGGAAAAGAGACTAAGAGAAATAAAAGCAAGACAAAATTAGAGGGCATTTCTAAAGCTGCAGTGCATCCCTGCTTCTCATGCTGTCTCCCCAGCTCACCTCCAATGCTCGGACGCTCCCAAAAGTTACCCGGATCGCCCCTACCATCACGAAAGATAAGTGCCTCGTTGCTCATCCTTTTAAAACTCGGAGATTGCAGACGAGGACAGCTCAAGAAGACCTATCTGGGTCAGTCGCCCCATCGTGAGGTGGTTCCTGCAGTCACGGGGTTACTCCGATTCAATAACGAGAAAAAAAACCATAAGCAAAATGTGAGTTCTGTGGCACGGAGCTCAAACCCCAGTGATCCCCCTCCTCACCAGCACCCAGGCCCTGACCGGAGTCGGACACTGTGCATGTCACCTTCTGGGATACCTGAGTGAGCGAGAGACAAAATTAGAGGGGATCTCTAAAGCTGCAGGGGATCCCCGCTCCTCCTGCTGCCTCCACAACTCACCTACAAGGCTCCTCTCTCTTCAGCTGCTCCCCAGACCGCCCCTGCAAA
>NW_021938006.1:0-14581 GCF_001715985.3 Manacus vitellinus
GTAGATTAGTAGGACATGTGTCACCCCCCATTAATTGGGAGTTCACACCAGAACAAATGTTTGATTCTGGTGAGATGGCCCACTGTTTGGCAGAAGGGTGTTTTTCCTACAAAGATCCGAATATGCAATTCTCTGCTTTGTGCTGGGGCCTGGCTAATGCTTATCGAGCTGCCATAGACCACCTTCAAAGGGTTAAGGTCGACACAGAAACCCAAACCACGCCACTTGAAACCAGTGATGTCCCTATTAGGTCCACAGAAGTTGGAGTCCAAACACAACTTGAAGTCAATGCCATTTCTACTAAGCCCACTAGAACCGGGACTCAAGCTAAGAACCGGAAGGTCATCATTGCCCCTGTGAAGAAGAAGAAGACGTGGGTAAGAGAGATCAAGGAACTTACAGACTCATCTCCCCAACCAGAACGCACAGAAGAAAGAGAAGAAGAAGAAGAAGAAGAAGGAACAGAAGAACCTATCCAATTCACTCAAGATGTAGTGGACGAAGGAGCGGCAGCAATGGGAGAAGGAGCAACAGCAAGTGATGAAGGCGCGACTGCGAGAGAGGAAGTAGTGGTTGTGACTGAGGAAGAAGCGATTGGAAGAGAAGAAGCAGGTACCAGAGAGGAAGAAACGGTTACACGGGAAGGAGCACGTCCAAGAGAACTAGGGGCACGCCCAAAGGAATACAGAACAGCATCAAGAGAAAAGAAAGCAACAGTACAAACGGCCGGGGGTATATTGTCGCTTGATGATTTATATCCTGACTACACATTCAGTGTTACAAAAGACGCAAAGAAGGAGCCAAAGCATCCCCCTCAATTGGAGGGGGAATTATCCCTACCCCTCCAGACCCAACCTTCTCTTGGAGGTGTGAATGATTGGAGGAAGAGGCCCTTATCTCACCACGTGAAAGATTACTCACTACCTCCACCCGCTGGGTATCGTGAACGACGCAGGAGTCCATCCCCACAGCGTGAATGGCATAGAAGTCCATCTCCACGGCGTGAACGACGCAGAAGTCCATCTCCGCGGCGCGAACAGCGTAGGAGTCCATTCCCCACGGTATGAACGGCATAGGAAACCATCTCCGCGGCGTGAACAATATAGAAGCTTATCCCCACGGCATGCTCAGTCTCCACCTCCACATGAGAGATATAGGGAGGAAGTGGGAGCAGTCCCACGTAGGAGTGGAAGAGTAAAGAGAGAGGTGGAAAAGATTCTACGTGGGAGAGATGGACAAGAAATAATGCGAGAAAGCGAAATTACACAATCACTGACCACAAGAGAGCTTCGAGATTTACGGAGAGATTATATGCGCTTGCCTGGTGAAGAAGTCCTCACCTGGCTGGTGCGATGCTGGGACAAGGGAGCTGATAGTCATGTAATTGAAGGTGATGAAGCACGACAGTTGGGATCCATTGCTCGAGACCCTGTGATAGAGCAAGAAATGGGGAGGGAGAAAATGGCGTCCAGTCTTTGGCTCCGAATACTCCACGCGGGGAGAGTGAAATACCCATTTAAGGAGTCCCTGAAGAGTTCTTCAAGAAGGTGGAGGACTGCGGAAGAAGGCATCCAATACCTACGGGAATTGGCCATGCTGGAGATCATCTATTCTGATCCAGATTATTATGATATCCAAGTTCCTGAGAATGTTCCCTGCACACAACCAATGTGGAAAAAGGTAATTCAAGGTGCCCCTAAACCATATATTTCCTGCTTGATACCCGTATATAATCCAAAGATGGATGAACCAAGCGTGGACACTATGTGTGCTTGGATAAGAACCATCGAGGAAAATATGGAAGACTCCTTCAATCCCCTGTACCGACGCACCTACGATAGGGAAAGAATGGAGAGAGATTATGAATATTCCAGATATGAGGACGACCTTAGAGACAGAGAGGACAGAAGGTATAGAGATTACCAAGAAAGGCCAATGGGAAGATCACGGCGGGACCGACAAAGACGACCTCGGCCTAGACCTCGATCCTGGTCTCGATCTTGCTCACGATCCCTGTCATTCACACGTCGAAGGAAAGAGAACTCTAAGCGTGGGTCACGTAACCAACTATGGGCATACCTTCGTAGTAAAGGAGAAAACATGAAGAAGTGGGATGGTGAACCCACTTCTAAGCTTGAAGCTAGAGTGAGGGAGCTGAAGCGAAAGAAGACTGACAAGAAAGTTGTCTATGTAGTAGATGGAGATTTCTTAGAAGAGAAACTGCGATCGCCGAAACACGAGAAGATGGAGGTCCACTTCGACAATGGCAAAAAGTCTAAGAAGTCAAAGTCAAACTCTGACGACGAATGCTCTGATCAAGACCAGTAGAGGGGCCCTGCCTTCTGCCAGGAGAAGGAGAGGGACCAAGAAGATAACTGGGTTTACTGGGCTGTGTGGGTCCGATGGCCTGGCACATCGGATCCTCAGAGATACCAGGCCTTGATAGATACTGGAGCCCAGTGTACTGTAATGCCTTCGGAGTATAAGAGTACCGAGACTGTTACTATTTCTGGAGTGACAGGAGGGTCTCAAGAATTGTCAGTAGTAGAGGCGGACATGAGCTTGACGGGAGACCAATGGGAAAAGCGTCCCATTGGGACGGGGCCAGAAGCCCCTTGCATCCTTGGTATGGACTACCTAAGAAGAGGATACTTCAAGGACCCGAAAGGGTACCGGTGGGCTTTTGGTGTAGCCACGGTGATTGAAGAGGGGTCCAAGCAATTGTCTGCCCTTCCTGGCCCTTCCTGGCCTTTCAGAAGACCCTTCCATTGTAGGATTACTACGAGTTAAAGATCAAGAAGTGCCAATAGCCACAACAACTGTACACAGACGACAGTATCGGACAAACCGAGATGCTGTGATCCCTATCCACAAAATGATCCGAAGTTGGAGAGCCAAGGGGTGGTCAGCAGAACCCATTCACCCTTCAACAGCCCCATCTGGCCTGTGCGTAAATCCGATGGAGAGTGGAGACTGACTGTGGACTATCGTGGCTTAAATGAAGTTACGCCACCGTTGAGTGCTGCCGTGCCAGATATGTTGGAGCTCCAATATGAGTTGGAGTCCAAGACAGCAAAGTGGTACGCCACCATCGACATAGCCAACGCGTTTTTCTCCATTCCTTTAGCGGCAGAGTGCAGGCCACAGTTTGCTTTCACCTGGAGGGGCGTTCAATACACCTGGAATCGACTGCCCCAGGGGTGGAAACACAGTCCAACCATCTGTCATGGACTGATCCAGGTCACACTAGAGAAGGGTAAGGCTCCCGAACACATCCAGTACATCGATGACATCATTGTATGGGGGGATACAGCAGAAGAAGTTTTCAAAAAAGGACAGACGATCATCCAGATTCTCCTCGAGGCCGGTTTCGCTATCAAGAAGAGCAAAGTCAAGGGACCTGCCCGAGAGATCCAATTCCTAGGGGTGAAATGGCAAGATGGATGACGCCAGATACCAACAGACATAATCAACAAGATTGTAGCAATGGCTCCCCCCACAAACAAGAAAGAAACCCAAGCTTTTCTGGGAGCCATAGGCTTCTGGAGGATGCATATCCCAGAATACAGTCAGATTGTGAGCCCTCTTTACTTTGTGACCCGTAAAAAGAACAATTTCCAGTGGGGTCCTGAGCAACAACAAGCTTTCAGGCAGATCAAGCAAGAAATTGCACATGCCGTGGCTCTTGGACCAGTTAGAATGGGACCAGATGTAAAGAATGTGCTCTACTCTGCAGCTGGAGATAAAGGTCCCTCCTGGAGCCTCTGGCAAAAGGTGCCTGGCGAGACGCGAGGGCGACCACTGGGTTTCTGGAGCCGAAGCTACAGAGGTTCTGAGGCCAATTACACCCCTGTGGAAAAGGAAATCTTAGCGGCGTATGAAGGTATACGAGCAGCTTCAGAGGTAATTGGTACCGAAGCACAGCTCTTCCTGGCACCCCGATTACCCGTCTTGAGCTGGATGTTCAAAGGGAAGGTGCCCCCTGCGCATCATGCCACCGATGCCACGTGGAGCAAGTGGATGGCTTTGATTACACAACGTGTCCGAATCGGGAACTCGAATCGCCCCGGCATCTTGGAAATCATAACCAATTGGCCTGAAGGTGGGAACTTCAGTCTGGCAGAAGAAGAAGAAGAGCCAGTGAGCCGAGCCGAGGAAGCTCCGCCATTTGATCAGCTGCCAGATGAAGAAAGGCGTTATGCCCTTTTCACTGATGGTTCTTGCCGAATTGTAGGAAGGAACCGGAAGTGGAAAGCGGCCGTTTGGAATCCCACCCGACGAGTGGCAGAAGCCGCTGAGGGTCAAGGCGAGTCGAGTCAATTTGCGGAACTCAAAGCCGTCCAATTGGCCCTGGACATTGCTGAACGAGAAGGTTGGCCGAGACTCTACCTCTACACAGACTCGTGGATGATAGCCAATGCTCTATGGGGATGGTTAGAGCGATGGAAGAAGATGAACTGGAGGCGTGGAGGAAAACCCATCTGGGCTGCTGACTTGTGGCAGGACATCGCTGCCAGAGCGAAGAGTCTGAATGTGAGAGTCCACCATGTAGATGCCCACATGCCCAAGAAGCGAGCTAATGAAGAACATAATAACAACAGAGAAGCGGACCGAGCTGCACAGATAGGGGTGTCACAAGTAGACCTAGACTGGCAGCAGAAGGGAGAGCTGTTTCTGGCTCGATGGGCCCATGATGCTTGCGGTCATCAAGGCCGAGATGCCACCCACAGATGGGCACGAGACCGAGGGGTGGATTTAACCATGGATATCATTTCTGAAGTTATCCATGATTGTGAGACTTGTGCCGCTATTAAGCAGGCGAAAAGACTGAAACCCCTGTGGTATGGTGGACGATGGGATAAGTATAAGTATGGAGAGGCATGGCAGGTTGATTATATCAAACTGCCACAGACCCGCCAAGGTAAGTGCTATGTACTTACCATGGTGGAAGCAACAACGGGATGGTTAGAGACTTTTTCAGTGCCCCACGCAACGGCCCGGAATACCATTCTGGGCCTTGAAAAGCAAGTCCTGTGGCGACACGGGACCCCAGAACGTATTGAGTCGGACAACGGGACTCATTTCAAAAATGGATTAGTCACCACTTGGGCGAGGGAACATGGTATCGAATGGGTATACCACATTCCATATCATGCACCAGCTGCTGGGAAGGTTGAGAGATATAACGGATTATTGAAGACCACTCTAAAGTTATTAGGTGAGGGGACTTATAAAAACTGGGACAAGAACTTAGCCAAGGCTACCTGGCTAGTTAACACCAGGGGTTCTGTCAATCGAGCTGGCCCTGCACAGGCAGAATCCCTTCACATTGTTGATGGAGATAAAGTTCCAGCAATCCATTTGAGGGGAATGCTAGGGAAAGCTGTTTGGGTTACCCCTGCCTCAGGCCAAGACAAACCCATTCGTGGGATTGTCTTTGCTCAAGGGCCAGGACATACGTGGTGGGTAATGAGGAAGGATGGAGTCATCCAGTGTGTGCCTCAAGGAAACTTAGCCTTGGGGAAAAACTAATTGTATGTCCTAAGTTGTGTTTTTACAGGAAGCCAGTCACCAGATGAGAGAGAGACCTGAACTAAGCTGTTGCTGGTATCCGGTGATGAGACAGTCCAGTGATGAAACAGCCATAAATCAGAACTGTAATGGTGACTGAGGAGACCAAAGATCTGGACTGAACTGACATCGGTATTGATTTTCCAACGACGAGACAACTGTGCCGAGAGACCAACAAGAACTATATATATATATATATGCAAATGTGTATATATATGCGCGGGATGTAGACGAACGTAAGACATAGGTGTTACGTAAAGAAATAGTATGGAATAAGGGGTGGAGAATGTGGTGGTTTCACTCTAGGCCTTCCTGGAGACCAACTTGTAACCAGGAAGGAACTAGAAAAGTGATCACGGAAGTATTCCATGCTATTCCTTTACGTAACTTGAGGTATAAATAAGGCTAGCGGGAGGCATCTCGCTCTCTTCCTCTCCGGCGAGGTTCGAGAACGGCGGGTCCCTGTTTTGGTCTGGTTTATCTGGAGCTGAGGCCTACAGTGACTACCGTTATCTGCCACGCGTGAGGGGAGAGCCTTGGGCCGTGTCTAGCCATCCTGCCTGTTCGAAGGGAAGTGGTGAGATTTTTGCTAGTTTGCCTTCGGTCGGCTGGTTGGCTTGTTCGGTCCTTGCCCCTTTTTGTCCTTCTCCCTTCCCCTTCCCCCCCCCCCCTTCTGTGTGTGGTATTCTCCTTTTGTGTATCTGTCTCATATGTAATATATATATATATATATATATTTGCTATAGCTTTGGCTGCTTGGTTTTTTTTCTTTTCCCTCTCTGGGAGGCGGGTCCTTGTTGTCGAGTTTCGGGGACTTGGCGGGAAGCCAGCTCGAAACTTGCACAGGGTTGTACGAAGGCAACCTGTATTCTTTGTGATGCTCAAAGCTTGCTGTTAATTGTCCAAACAAACAAACAAACAAACTTCTACAGTCATTCCAAGAGTTAAGGTTGTGATATTAGGAGGTACTGCTTGGTTAGAACATACAGATCCTGTGTGACTTAAACAATGGCTCCTACCTACAGAACAGCTGTTGGCCCTGCAACAGCTTGTCAGAAGGCAACTTGATTCTGATTACATTGAACCATCTCGGAATCCTTTAATTACCCCTGTGTTTGTGATAAAGAAAAAATCTATGAAATGAAAACCTTTGCATGATCTCAGACAGGTTGGTGCAATCATGGTTAGTAAGCATTGGCTTACTGACCCCTTCTGTGCTTTCTGCTGAATAACCCATTGTTATTATTGATTTGACAGGTTATCTTCTCACAATCCAGTTAGATCCCAGTGACAGAGAAAAAATGTGCATTTTTAGTTCCGTCTATTATTCGTGCAGAACCTTATGAGTGTTATCCATAGAAAACCCTCTCCCATAGAATGAAAGGCTTTTCTATAATTTGTCAGTGGTTTATGTTTCCAATGCAATTTTCTGTCTTTGTTGTCATTATATAGATGATATTTCTGCTAGCTGTAACCACTGAGGATTAGCTGGGTGTGTTGGACGCTGAAAGCAGAAAGAGTCTACAATTCTTTGGCCTAGTAGTTGCTCCTGACACGGTGCAGTGAAAAGTACCCTGGAAATATTTAGGGTTCATGTACACAAAAAGCAGTCATTTCTCAACCAGTTATGCCAAGTCTTAATTTTCAAGCGTTGTTTGTACTCTAAAGAACTCCTTTGCAGAGGATTGTTCCAGCAAGTTTCCTATGCTTTGATCCAGTGCAGTTTCATAGTTTTTTACCTCTTTTACAGTTTTGAGAAAAACACGCTGTGCTTGGCCAAAAGCCTCCTTTAAGCTGATGGTCTTGTGGTCCCTGTGGGAGCTGGGGGCGGAGCGCAGTGTGCAGGTGTGGACCTTGTCCTTCTCACAGTAGCATTCCAGCAGTTTACTGTACTGGGGGATTTTCTCTCAGCCAAAACCTGGGCACCACAGAGCCCCACCAGGACGTAGTTTTTTCTGAGTGTTCTTTGTGCTATGCTTACTCAGGTGGGCTTGGCACAGGGAGACCTTGCGGGTCAGGCAAGTCTTCATGGCTGAACAGGGGCCTGTGGGGTAAAGGCAGAGTGGGCACTGGGAAGGGCCCTGCTGGCATATTTCTGTTCCTTCTGTATGCATGCACTCCTTGCAGAAGCTGTGACCGCACCCCAGAGACATAGGGTTCCTGTAAATGTCCAGGCAGATGGGGCATGTCAGTTCGTCCTTCAGCCTGGCCTCAGCACCCACCTCGGCCATGTTGCCTGAGCTTCGTGACAGGGTTGAGAGCAAGGAGGAGGGCACTGGTGAGAAACTGAGAGCACAGCATACAGAAGCCTTCAGATGTCGATTTAGCTTAATTCATTCTATTGTTCGCTCAGTTGTTGTCTCTTGTCCGGATTGTCGTTGTGCTTGTCCTGTCTATTTTAGTACTAACCCTCGAGGTCTTACTCTGGCAAAAGATCCCCAAGAGTTAGATTTAATGGGATCACTGTATATACATAAGTGGTAATGGGACTCAAACCTGTTTTATGTTGAGATTATTTCAATCTAGATTAAGTGTTTATCAAAACCACGACTTGTCCAGCTGGCACAAACTGCCTAGCCTGTACACAAAAGAACTGTAGAGCCTGAGTGAAACAGTAGAACACACAAAGAAAGTAACAGTAACAACTAGTCCTATAGACTTGTGGCTTCAATCTATTTTTGGTTCTATGTCTGAATGGGTTTTAAGTTTTGTTAAAGAAAAACCTACGATGGTTGTTGACAATTGTTGTAATTTTAGTAATAGTTCATATTGCTTTTTCTTGTATTGTTAAATGTGTAAGTGCTATAACAGAGAAAACATTATTAACCCAGAATAAAAAAACGGGGGTATTTGTAGGGAATTGGCTATAGAACACGGCTTGCCTAGGCCGTGGGAACATCTTAGATAGCGAGGTTACAGTGCCCTTGTACCCTGTTAGCTGGCTGGTAAACAGGACATTGTGCTTAGCAAAACAAAAAGCAACTGAGTACCACCTGTGTCAACAAAGAAATGAGTAAGAGGTGAGATCAACATTTAAGCAGAACCAATAATGAGCTTAGCTTTTGCAATATGTATGAACTAATTATAAAGCATATATTAAGCTGTTAGCAATGATCAATAAATGAAGCTTGCTGATTCTCATATTGAGCGTCTCATTCTTCCCCCGTCACAACAAGTGGCGACCAATATTGTACCCCATGCTAAAAGATATGAAAAAGGCCATCGTCGAGTATGGGTTGGGGGCACCCTTCACCATCGAGTTGCTAGAATCCTTCTTCCTGGCCTATAAACTGATACGTTACAACATAAGAGCAGTGATAGGAGGACTCTTTACAACAGTACAGTCCTCAGTATTTGAGGTAGAATGGAAAAAATTAATCACTGCATATGTCAATGACAAAATGGAAAGAAGGGGAATCCCAATTCAGCAGGCAATAGACATGCTCTATGGGGAGGGGAACTATTCGAGTAGGGGGGATCAAGCTCGAATTGACCCCAAATTTTTAGAAGCGACTAAAGAATTGGCATTAGAGGTCGTGAAAAGGGTGACAGATGCCTATGTGCAGACGCCTTCTTTCACACTTATTAACCAAGGCCCAAAAGAACCTTTTGTAGAATTCATAACCAGGCTAAAAGAGGCAATCAGCAGGCAGGTCCACCAAAAAGAGAGTCAGGAAATTTTATTCAATAAATTGGTTATCAAAAAGGCGAATGAGGACTGTCAGAAAGCTTTGAAGATGTTAAAGGATCCCTCCCTACTCGAAATGATAGACGCTTGTAAAAATATAGGTTCCAATTCCCATAAAGCGCGTCTATTGGCTGCCACTTTCATGGGTCCCCAATCATGTTTCAATTGTGGTGAAAAGGGACACTTCAAAAAACATTGTCCTAAGTTAGTCCCTGAACCAAATTTGCCTAAGACCCTATGTCGGAGGTGTGGGAAGGGCCGCCATTGGTCTTCTAGTTGTAGGTCAATGACCAATATCAATGGTGAGCCCCTTCCCCCCAGGAGGTCCCCAGAGCTGAGGAAAAGGGTAACCTTCCAATCTTTGCCCGATCTTCGCCCTTGCTCCTGTGAACATCAGGGAAACGGGGAGCAGAGCGCCCAGGGGAGCACGACGACACAAATAACCCCTGCTCTCCGCTCCATCCTGCGCCCAACACCGCGCCCAGCTACCCCATTACCCAAGAGCCTCCGACAGACCTCATTCCCGTTCAGTGTGATCCTTTAAATTCAGCAGACCCTATCTCAGTTAAAAACCAGTGTGTTCCCCTAAATTGGATAATCCTTTCCGTTACTCACCCGTCTACTCACCTAAGCTCCTATGAGCAGGCCAGGGTTAGACCATCTGCCCCGGTCAATACAGATAAGACTTACCTGATGATATCGCACTTTTCAGCAGTGGCTAAGGGAATAATTGTAGTTCCTACTCTCCTGACGGGACTGGCGAACACAAATATAGCTATATGCCTAACTGTGCATCTCCCTCCCGTGCAGTTGGAGGACCGCTTCCCCGTGGCGAAGATGGTCTCCACCGATGAGCTGCTCTGCGTGGTGTCCCCAGATGAGGAGCGGAGGGAGGGATCACTGAGGGAAGTCCACTGGACAACCTCAGTGAAGACCTCTCGCCCTCTTCTAACATGTCTCATCTACTTTTCTCAACCTAGGCACCCTCAGAAAGTCAAGGTGGAAGGGTTACTTGACATGGGGGCGGATGTCACCATAATTGCCTCCAAGGACTGGCTGTACGGCTGGCCAGCCCAGACCACTAACATCAGAGTCAGCGGTGTAGGGGGATCGCAGTACCCCATCAGGAGTAAAGAGGTAAAGAGGAACTCCGAAGTTCCACCCACCTTTTCCCTGTCTTCCTATCACACTTTTCCCTGAGTTGTCAGTCCCATGCTCCTCCCCAGTTCAGAATCCTCCCCTCAGACTTTAAACCCCTTATTTAAACCCCTGTTGTCCCTGAATAAAGTGGCATTGCTGCACGAACCCTCAACTGTGCCAAGAACCGTTATTGCAGTGCTCAGTCCTATTTCCCATCCCCCTGGACCGTGGTAGCAGGGAGATTGCCAAAACTGAAACCAGTACACAGTTGAAAGCTGAACAAAACAACATTTATTCCAAAGAAAGTAGCAAACAAAATGAGAAACCGAGAGACAGAAAAGAGAAGGGAAACAAGCCCCCAAGACAACCCCCATTCACTCAAGTGTTACTTACCAGGTTGTCTTACCGACCCCAGAATGCTTAGAATTCCCATAGCAGAAGCTGCATCCTCATTATCCTCAATGAGTCAATTTTCATTAATGTGAGGAAAGCTGAGAGACTGTAGAAACATCAGTTGAACTTCAAAGTCCCCTGGTTTCTGTCTCTCCTCAGACTTAGAATCAGGGTTAGGGTTAGGGTTAGGGTTAGGTTTAGGGTTGGGGTTAGGGTATAGGGTTAGGGATAGGGTTAGGGTTAGGGTTAGGGTAAGGGTTAGGGGTTAGGGTTGGGCTTAGGGTTAGGATTAGTCAGAATCTGTCTCAACGCGCGATCTAACTATCGTGGGTTTACCCCATTCCAGGAACGCAAACCATAAACCCTAAAACCTAAACCCTAACCCTTTCTAACCTTAACCCTAACACTCACCCTAACATCTCATAGCAGAGGGAGGGAGGGGCCTGATTCCTCATCAGATATATCAACAGTCATAAGCCTGTAAGCTCAGCTCTTGCCTTTTGTAGCAGTACGTTCAGATACATGTCTGGAATAAAGACAAGTGCCAAAAAATACTCAAGCACAAAAAATATCTTTTATTACAGTGAGAGTAATAATCATAGTAATAAACTTAGCAAGAGGAACTAAAAACTAAAAAAGAAAAAAGGATACAAAATAACTATTTTATCGGGTGGCATTAAAACAAATACTACGAACAGCATTTAATACAGTATTAACTAGTGAAAAAGGGATACCAAAAAAGAATCTTAACACAATATTATGGATAACACGATATTGGTTAGTAAAAAGGGAAAACTAAAGGAAAAATACTATAAACATAAAAGGGGAATTAAAGGAACACTAAAAGGATATTAAAAAAGTTTGTTCTCTCAGTTGCTTCCTATCAAAAAACTGTGCTTACCCACACAGACAGGCCAGGGTTGTCAGGATCTGCAGCAGCTGGTCGGTACCCATGCTTAGCGGGCGTCCCCGCGGAGCAACACAGTCTCGGTGGTAGGATGAGGATCGCTCAACTCAGCAGTCTCGACACCCCATTTTATCAGTTCCACATTACACTACGTAGGGCCAGTACGCAGTATAAGGTGATGCCTGAATGGCAGCCAAACACCGCCTGATCATTACCTAATGGCAACAGTCTGCGCATGCCCTACTTGTAGGGCAAGGGGCGAGCGACCCCTGCCCACATAATCTTCCTCCCATCATCATCTTTCTCACCCCTATGTATGACCTCTACCATTGTGTTTCAAGGGTAGATGTATCTATCTTGCAATATGTAGCAAAACCAAGGAAAAACTCAGCTCGGATAATAGGGAATATCAAGCTGACTTGCTAAAAAGCACAATGGAACTTACAAGCTGACTTGTTGAAAAGCACAATGGACCTTACAATTAGCTTCTGCCATAAGTTACATTGTACCATACTCTAGCTAGTTTCACATTCTAATATGACTTCGTTCTCACGCCTCTATGCTCCATTGATCATCTAATTCAAAAATATCCCCCTTACACCTTTTCAGGGCTTCACACCGTCAGCACTGGCGGGAGGGAGGGGCCCGACTGATCCTCAGAGGTATCGTGCAAGTCAAAAGCCTGAAAAGTCTCCTAGAATGCATAAATCATTAACCATTTCAGTCTCTGACAATTGGTCCACACAGTAACTGCAAGCTATGCCCAAAGCCTGTTTCCTAACCTTAGAAGAGAGACTGCAACCCTCGAGATGTTGGAGGCTCGAGGCATGGTCCGTGACACTAATCATGGCTATAACTCATAACTTCTTGGAGTATGGGGACTTCCCTCCTTCACCCCCGGCAGATCAAGGCCACCACTTTAACTGACAGACATGGAAGCATCGCTGGACCCCGTGGGCGGTGACTATATACATCTGTCCACTCTCAGCTTTTCTTTCTCTTTCTCTCCCTTGCTCTTATCCTGCCTTTCTCTCCCCTATGCATTTTCTTTCCCCCCCCAAAGGTTATCTCTGTGTCACATTGTGGTATGACAGCACCCAAACTGCTAGCATGCCTGTTGATACAGAATTGTTAAAATAAACCTTGCCAGTATATGTTTTCAGACACCGATTATTTAGTGTCGTTTCACTTTAATCCAGCCCAAGGGAATTATTAATAAAAACCTGAGTTAGCCCGAGAGGGGTTTACTGGGCACCACTGCGTTCCTGGAATGGGGTAAACCCGCGATAGTTAGATCGCGCATTGAGACAGATTCTGACTAACCCTAACCCTAACCCCAACCCTAACCCCTAACCCTAACCCTAACCCTAACCCTAACCCTAACCCTAACCCTAACCCTAACCCTAACCCTAACCCTAACCCTAACCCTAACCCTACCCCTAACCCTAACCCTAACCCCAACCCTAACCCTTACCCTAACCCTAACCCTAACCCTAGTAGCTTGCAGTCTCTTTTTTAAAGTTAGGGTTAGGGAACTGGTTTTGTGCATAGCTTGCAGTCTCTTTTTTAAGGTTAAGGTTAGGGAACAGGGTTTGCACATAGCTTGCATTCGCTTTTTTAGGATTAGGGTCAGGGAATCGGGTTTGCGCATAGCTTGCAGTCTCTTTTTTAAGGTTAGGTTCAGAGAAAAGGGTTTGCGTATAGCTTGCAGTCGCTTTTTTAAGGTTAGGGTTAGGTAACAGGGTTTGCGCATAGTTTGCAGTCTCTTTTTTAAGGTTAGGGTTAGGGAAAAAGGTTTGCGCATAGCTTGCAGTCTCTTGGTTAGGGTTAGGGTTAGGGAACAGGGTTTGCGCATAGCTTCCAGTCTCTCTTTTAATGTTGGGGTTAGGGGACAGTGCTCTATAGAAGCAGAGTACATACCGGACGGCGGTGGGTATTCTGCCAGACACGCAACTGAACAGCAACAGCAAAAGCAGAGACCCAAGAGAAAAAGCAAAAGATTCTGACAGCGGTGGGCAATGAATCGGGCTTATAGCCTGAGAGGGGCTTATTGGGCACCGCTGCGTGTCCAGAATGGGCTAAAACCGCGATTGTTAGATCGCGCACTGAGACAAATTCTTCCTAACCCTAACCCTAACCCTAACCCTAACTCTAACAGTAACCCTGTCTTTTGCTAACCCTAAACCTAACCCTAACCCTAACTTTTGCTACCTCTAACCCTAACCCTAAATTTCCTAACCCTTTCTAACCCTAACCCTAACTCAAAACCTAACCCTAACCCTAACCCTAACCCTAACCCTAAATCTAACCTTAGTAGCTTGCAGTCTCTTTTTTAAGGTGAGGGGTAGGGAAAAGGGTTTGCGCATAGCTTGCAGGTTTTTTTTAGGGTTAGGGAAAAGGGTTTGCCCATAGCTTGCAGTTACTGTGTGGACCAATCAGCACTGACTCCGCCCAGTAGGCAAAGCCAGTGACGCGGACCAATCAGCATTGACTCCACCTCTTGACTCCACCCAGTGGGCGGGGCCAGTGCTCTATAGAAGCAGAGTACATACCGGACGGCGGTGGGTATTCTACCAGACACGCAACAGAACAGCAACAGCAAAAGCAGAGACCCAAGAGAAAAAGCAAAAGATTCTGACAGCGGTGGGCACTGAATCGGGCTTATAGCCCGAGAGGGGTTTACTGGGCACCACTGCGTTCCTGGAATGGGGTAAACCCGCGATAGTTAGATCGCGCATTGAGACAGATTCTGACTAACCCTAACCCTAACCCCAACCCTAACCCCCAACCCTTACCCTAACCCTAACCATAACCCTAACCCGAATCCTAACCCTAACCCTAACCCTAACCCTAACCCTAAACCCTAACCCCAACCCTAACCC
>NW_021938007.1:0-6612 GCF_001715985.3 Manacus vitellinus
CCCTCCATCCCTTGTCCCGAGTAAAACCAGGGAGGAAATCGGGCACTCGGTGTTAACTCGGGGGTTGTTTCATCGCTCGCGTCCTTTGGGAGCCCTCTGGACTCATGGAATGGTTGGGGCTGGAAAAGCCCTCCGGGATCACCGAGTCCAACCCTAACCCCGACCGCGTCCCCAGGTGCCACATCCACAGGGCAGTTAAACCCCTCCAGGGCTGGGGATCCCCCGTGCCCCGGGCAGGTTATTCCAACCCCCTTTTCCATCAGGGAATTTCCCGATATTCCCCCTGACCCTCCCCTGCCCCGCCCCGCCCTCGGGGTGGCTTCCTCGCCGGCAACACCCTCTCCCCCGCGGCCAACAGGCCCTCCACCTTTGCGGTGCCCCGAAAGGCCCCGTCCCGGCTGCGCTTTCATTCCCGAGCCCCGGCTAATTATCGTTAATGAACCCCCGGAGCGGACCCGGCCGGGTCACCGGCTTCCTCCGCCCGGCCCAACGCGACCACCACATGGTGCGGGCGGGGGCCGCGCGCAGCCAATCGGAAGCCCGCCCCTCCCGCGAAGGCCCCGCCCCTCAACTCGCGCTCCCCATTGGCCGCCCGCCGGGGCCTGACGCGCGCCGCGCCCCGCCACCCAATACCCCCCGTCCCGCCCCGCGGATCCGGCGAGGAGGCGCAGAGCAGGGGAACACAGCCCCCGGGTGGGGAAAGGGACGGCGGCGCGGGAAAGGCGGGGCCCCGTATCCCCGTTGTTGTCCCGGGTGCGTGCCTTCGGGCCCGGCCCGGCCGGCCCCGCCCGGCGCCGCTGTGGCGGCCAGCGCGCCGCCGTCGCCGCGCGCTCTCATTGGCCGCGCCCCGAGCCCCGCGCCGCCCAACCGTGGCGCTCCCATTGCCCCGGCCCGCCCGGGCGGGCCGCGCGGGCCCGTTCCGTGCGGCCCCCGCTTGGCCCGCGCGGGGGTTCCGCCGCACGAACAAGGGGCCCGGCGCAAGGGTACCGAGCGGGGCCGGGAGAGACCGGGATAAACCGGGATAACCGGACAGAAACGCGACAGGGCCCCGGCGGCAGCGGCTTGGCGACGGCAGGAGGGGTGAGCGGCTCACGCCCGCGGCCGGGTGCGGGGCTGGCCTGGCTGGCTGGGGCCTGCTTGGTGTGAGAGCCGGGCATGGGGGAATAGGGGCTGGGAATGCCGGCCCTGGAATGGGGGAATGGGGGATATGCGGTGCGGGAATGGGGACTGGGAAAATACGGTCCATGGGGCTGGGGGATGTGGGAACATGGGCCATGGAAAGTGGGAATACGGGCTGTGAGATATGGGAATATAAACTGTGAAATGTGGGAATGCAGCCTGTAGGGTACGGGAATATGGACTGGGAAAATACGGGCTGGGGGATGCGGGAATACGGGCGGTGGGAATATGGGGTGTGGGGTGCAGGAGTATGAGCCTTTGGATGTGGGAATATGGGCCCTGGGATGTGGGAATCCAGGCTGTGGTGCTGAGGAACTCCCAGGACCCTTCCAGCCTGAGTCCTGCCTGGAAAACCCCCAATCCAGGGGGATCCAAACTCCAGGGGGAGTAAATGGGGATCACTGAGGGCTCCCAGTCCTGGAAAATCCCGGTGTGTGCTATTCCAGGGGGTTCTGTGGCCTCAGCCCTGGAGCGGGGGTGTTACTGGGACATGGGTTGTGTTACTGGGATAATCCTGGAATGGTTTGAGTGGGAAGGGACCTCAAAGCCCATCCAGTGCTGTGGGCAGGGACACCTTCCCCATTCCCAGGCTGCTCCAATCCCTGGGTATCCCTATGGAAGAGTTTGGAGGGGCTGCCCCTGCTCAGCTCTGGGGTGCCTGTGCTCCATCCCGGTGTTTTCCATGGATTTGTGTCTCACTGAGGCCTCAGGGATTGCAGATCCCACCTGGAGGCTCTCCCAGGCCCAGGATGTTCCTTGGAATGTTGTCCTGGTCCTTAATTCCCCACTGGGAGCTCCAGGGCTGTCCGACCAAGCCTTGGAACTTCCATCTGGGAGAACAGGAGTTTTCCAGGTGCCTCTGGAATGTGCAGAGTGATTCCCCCTGTTTGTGGGAAGGATCCAGGTGAGGTTGTGGCTGCTGGGACAGGTGGATTGATTTGTTTGGGAGCTCTGGGAATTTTGTGCGGGATCAGTGAGTCCTGAATGGGATTTAATTCCAAGGTGGAACAGCAGGAGGAGGAGAAAACCTGATGATCCTCCTGCCAGGGAGGGGGAAAATTCCAGTAATATCAATTTTTCCTACCAGGGAAGGGGAGAATCCAGATAATCCCAATTCTGGGAAGAGCTGAGTGAGGGCTGGGAGGAGGAGAACACTCCAGGATTTGATGGACTCCACTCCTTCCAGGGCACAGACCTGTGGAAAACAGGGAGAAATCCCATAATTAGTGGGAATTTTGGCCCTTTCTTGTCCCAGGAAGTCAGGAAGACACAAATAGGACGAGTTTATGCTGCAATTCCTGAGGGATTTGGGCTTCCAAGTGCTGCCCATCCCAAAAAAGCTCAGGAGGATCCAGGATAGTGGGATTATCATTCCAATTTTTGGCTAAAAATCTTCCTCTTGCACATTCCCAGGCAGGGGAAGAGGCTCATTTTCCACCCAGGAATGTGCCATTCCAGCTCTGCCTGTTGGAATCAGGGAAGTGCAGCCCAAAAATGTGGGATTTTTCCATAGATTTTATTATTTTCCCATCGGGAATTGGAGCCCTTTGGCTTTTCCAGCAGCCACAGGAGCTGCCAGTGGTTCTGAGTTCTCCTGGATAAAACTCTCCAGGGATTAAAAAAAAAAAAGGGATTTTAAGGCCATTTTGTGCTTCCCAACTCGGCCAGTTGGGAAGAGGCTGAGCAATATTTCATGGATCCACGTCCTGCTGGGGTTTTCTTTGGAAAAGCTGGGAAGTGGGGCTGGAATCCTGCCCTTTGTGGGTTAAAAGGCTTTATTTTTCCCCCCAGTGACCCTTGGAATACGGTTGGGAATCGATAAATAAAGTCAAGGTCAGAGGAATTTTGCTGATCCAGGTGTTTTTTGGACC
Source organism: Manacus vitellinus (assembly GCF_001715985.3). Taxonomy (NCBI): domain Eukaryota; kingdom Metazoa; phylum Chordata; class Aves; order Passeriformes; family Pipridae; genus Manacus; species Manacus vitellinus. The sequence continues at coordinate 3,051 of NW_021938007.1, forward strand.
TTTTCCACAAACTTCCATGATTATTTTGGCTTCCCAGCTCCTGGAGTGGCTCTGTGCTCTCCCAGGGAAGGGAGACTTGATTTCGTAGGGAATAATTTAAAGCATTTTTGGGTGGCAGCTTCAGGAAAACAGGGAAAAATGTGGGACAAATACCCCCAAGTACCATCTTAGGGCTGTGATCCCACGGGAGCAGGAGCAGGGGATCCTCAAAGTGCTGCTTTGGGGGCTTTTCCCTCATTTTTGGTGGATTTCTCCAGTTTTTCCCTGTTCCTGGCACGTGGCCCTTCGGGTGATGCCTCCTTTAACTTTCCATGGGTTAATCATGGAATCCTGGAATGCTTTGGGCTGGAAGGACCTTGAAGATGATCCAGTTCCATGGGCAGGGAGATTTCCACTGGAAACAAGAGGGTTTCCTTCAGGAAAACAGGGAAAATATTGGGAAAGAAACCCCAAAATGCCATTTTTGGGCTGTGATCCCCCTGGAGAGGGAGCAGGGGGTCATGGAATCCTGGAATGCTTCGGGTTGGAAGGACCTTAAAGATGATCCAGTTGGATGGGCAGGGACACCTCCCACTGCCTCCCTTTGGAATGGTTTTTAAAAGTATCCCAGAAATCCTGGCTGGGGCTGCTCCACTGGTGTCACACGGCCCTGGAATGACTGGAGGCCCATGAAAAGGGGAAGCTGGAGCTGGCAGGAATTCTCTGTAGGACAAATGTCCCCAGGTAATTCCTCTCCCATTTTTGGTCCTGAATCCCCAGTTTTCCAGCAGGAAAACAAGTCGTGGCTGGTGCACGTCCTGCAGGAAATTAGATTTTCCTTCAGGAAAATAGGGAAAATGTGGGACAAATACCCCCAAACACCATCTTAGGGCTGTGATCCCACTGGAGCAGGAGCAGGGGATCCTCAAAGTGCTGCTTTGGGGCTTTTTTCCTCATTTTTGGTGGATTTCTCCTGGTTTTTGCTGTTCCGGATCTCGGTTCCTTCGGAAAGGGAATAATGAGCTGGATTACTCTGAGGTTCCAATAAATTGGCTCTGTTTCTCTGGACTTTTAATTGAGCTGGAAGATGAAAAGGAATCTTCTCATGGAGTTAATTTAACGGGTTCTTTGGGGTTTAATGATGGAATTTTCCCGTCGGAGCCGCAGTCGGAACTTCCCGAGCCGGTTCCTGCCGGATTCAAAGGGAGTTGACTCATCCCTGAGCTTTGTGAGCAGCCCTGAGGTGGCAGGGGATGTTCCCCTTTCCCACTGTTGCCATTTTGGGATTTTTCCGACGCTCCTGAGTAAAATTTGGGAATTAAAGCAACGAGCAAACCCGGAAAACGTAGCAGTGATCCCGCAGAATTTCCTCCCAGACCACAGGAAGCTGGGTTTGAAATGGGAATGTTGAGATGGGAATATTGGAGGGGATAAAATGCATGGAAATGAGGTCCTTGGAAAGAAAGCTCCCTGCTAATTCCAAAGGAAAGGAGCTTTTCCCTGGTGTCTCCTCCCCAGTCTGGCACCTTTTCTTCCTCCCTTGTTTGTGGTTTTGGAGTTAAACTTCAGCTGATTTGGGAAATTTTGGGTTGAGAAGGTGGAATATGGCAGGGAAGAGTTTTAAAAATCAGGAATTGTGGACGTGGTTTCATAGAATACTGGAATCCTGGAATGGTTTGGGTTGGAAGGGACCTTAAAGCTCATCTTGTTCCAACCTTCCACTATCCCAGGTTGCTCCAAGCCCTGTCCAGCGTGGCCTGGAACACTTCCAGGGATGGGATGTTTGGATTGGGATTGAGGGATTGGATCAAGAAGCAAAGTGTTGGATGAGGCTCACCTGATCCCAGGGTTTCCATGCCTGGTAGGATCCAATGATTCCATTTGGGATGTCCCTGGAGAAGGGGCTGGGGAGGTGCCACAGCACCGGCTCTGGTTCAGGGGGGTGGTTCCCTGTGTTTCCTGGGATTTGGGGCTCATCCAGAGTCTCCCAAACACCAGGGAAGGAGCAGAGGGGAGGGGAGGGAGCATGGAATGACCCTGAGTTGGTGGGAGAGCTCTGGACCTTCTGTGGTGGGACAAGGAAGGTCCTTGTCCCTTGCCTTTGGAAGTGGCTCCAGTCAGGCTCAGTCCTTGTCTTGCCATGGAAAGCAAAATCTCTTCCATGCATTCTGTGGGGTTTTCCATGCGTTCTGTGGGGTTTTCCATGCGTTCTGTGGGGTTTTCCATGCGTTCTGTGGGGTTTTCCATGCGTTCTGTGGGGTTTTCCATGCATTCTGTAGGGTTTTCCATGCGTTCTGTAGGGTTTTCCATGCTTTCTGTAGGGTTTTCCTTGTGTCTGTGGGGTTTTCCTTGTGTCTGTGGGGTTTTCCTTGTGTCTATGGGGTTTTCCATGCTGTCTGTAGGGTTTTCCATGCTGTCTGTAGGGTTTTCCATGCTGTCTGTGGGGTTTTCCATGCTGTCTGTGGGGTTTTCCATGTTTTCTGTAGGGTTCAGCCCAGGCTGTGTCTCTGAGGGACCTTGGGAGTGTCCCCAAGCTCCGGGAATGGGGCTCAGGGCAAATCCCTGCTCTGGAACTGAACTTCCAGTACTTTTAAGGTGTCCAAATGTGCTGGAATCGGCGGGATTGGAGGAGTTCTCCTTGAGGAAGCCTCTGGAGACACCTGGACCTTCCTTCTGGGAGGTTGTGGAGCTCTCCCTGAGGAGTTTGGAGGCAGCTGAGCAACAATTTTCCATGAAATCCCAGGCTGTGCCGTGCCTTCCCACTTCCATGGGCACGGGGGTTATTCCAGAGCTCGGATGCAGCGAGTCCTTGGCGGCCGAGCAAAGTAGGTCAGTTCTTTGGGAATGCTGTGATTAATTTATAAATGCCATTTTTTTCCTGGAGGAGATGGAGATCCAGGTGGATCCCAGTGCTCCTCCTCCTGCCACAGCAAAGTGATGCTTCCCGGGAAAAGAAGAGGAGCCAGGAAGGAGGGAAAGGATTATTTTTAAGCCCTTCTGGAGCTTTTCCTTGAACATGAAATGTTTTGGTTTTTTTTCCCTTGAACATGAAATGGGTTTAGAAGAGCAAATCCTGCCTGGAATGTAACGATTCCAAAGCCTTGGCAGATGGGGAATTTGTTTCCAAACACCAAGTGTTGGAGCTGTTTGAAGCCTGGTTTTGAGGATGAGCAGCACTCGGGAATGTTCACATGAAGCCTTCCCAGAACTGGAGGTTTAAAGGAACAGTCTCATCAGGAAAAGGGAGGAATGAGGGAAAGATAACACTTTCTTCTTTGGGGAAAATGACAAGAATAACACTTGGAGAATTTCTTTGGATTATATGGAAAATAATGGGGGGGGAAAGGAGGGTCACTCCTGGGCTGGTGTTCACTGAGGGGGGATGGGGAAGGACGTGGAGCTGCTGGAGCAAATCCAGAGGTTCCCATGGAGATGCTCCAAGGGCTGGAGCCCCTCTGCTCTGGAGCCAGGCTGGGAGAGCTGGGAATGTCCAGCTTGGAGAAAGGAAGGCTCCAGGGAGAGCTGAGAACCCCTTGCAGGGCCTAAAGGGGCTCCAGGAGAGCTGGAGAGGGACTGGGGACAA
>NW_021938008.1:0-3637 GCF_001715985.3 Manacus vitellinus
CCCTGGAATTCTGATCCCTCCCCCTGGACTCCCAGATTCCCCCAGGATCCCATTTCCATCCCAGATCCCATTTCCATCCCAGATCCCTCTGGAATCCCAGATCCCTCCCCCCCAATCCCAGATCCCTCTCCCGGGATCCCAAATCCCTCTCCCAGGATCCCAAACCCCCCGGGATCCCATTTCCACCCCGTGTCCCTCCGGAATCCCTCCTGATCCGGGTGTTTTCCGCAGGGTCCGGCCGGATCGCGCGGCCCCGAGGGGCGCCAGGGCGAGAAGGGGGCCAAGGTGGGCGATCCCAGATTATCCCAGATTATCCCAGATGATCCCGGAGGATCCCAGGGATCCGTTGGATCACCCCCGGGCCGCTGTTCCCGCAGGGAGAACCCGGAGCCGGCGGCGCTCCCGGGAAAACGGGGCCGGTGGGAGCGCAGGGAGCGCCCGGAAAAACGGGACCCGATGGGCTCAGGGGGCTGCCGGGAGCCGTGGTGAGCCCCAAATCCCGGGATTGGGAGCCCAAAATCCTGGGATTGGGAGCCTGAAATAATGGGATTGGGAGCCTGAAATAATGGGATTGGGAGCCCAAAATCCTGGGATTGGGAGCCTGAAATAATGGGATTGGGAGCCCAAAATCCAGGGATTGGGAGCCCAAAATCCAGGGATTGGGAGCCCAAAATCCAGGGATTGGGAGCCTGAAATTCAGGAATTGGGAGACAAAAATCCAGGGATTGGGAGCCAAAAATCCTGGGATTGGGAGCCTGAAATAATGGGATTGGGAGCCAAAAATATTGGGATTGGGAGACTGAAATACCAGGATTGGGAGCCTGAAATAACGGGATTGGGAGACAAAAATATTGGGAGTGAGAGTCCAAAATATTGGGATTGGGGGCACAAAATCCAGGGATTGGGAGCCTGAAATAACGGGATTGGGAGCCCAAAATCCAGGGATTGGGAGGCTGAAATAATGGGATTGGGAGCCCGAAATCCAGGGATTGGGAGCCCAAAATCCAGGGATTGGGAGGCTGAAATAATGGGATTGGGAGCCTAAAATCCAGGGATTGGGAGCCCAAAATCCCGGGATTGGGAACCCAAAATCCAGGGATTGGGAGCCCAAAATCCAGGGATTGGGAGCCCAAAATCCTGGGATTGGGAGCCTGAAATAATGGGATTGGGAGGCAAAAATGCAGGGATTGGGAGCCAAAAATCCTGGGATTGGGAGCCTGAAATAATGGGATTGGGAGCCCAAAATACTGGGATTGGGAGCCCAAAATACTGGGAGTGGGAGCCCAAAATACTGGGATTGGGAGCCTGAAATAATGGGATTGGGAGCCCAAAATCCAGGGATTGGGAGCCCAAAATCCAGGGATTGGGAGCCCAAAATCCAGGGATTGGGAGCCCAAAATCCAGGGATTGGGAGCCTGAAATAATGGGATTGGGAGCCTGAAATAATGGGATTGGGAGACCAAAATACCGGGATTGGGAGACAAAAATATTAGGATTGGGAGCCCAAAATATTGGGATTGGGAGCCCCAAATACCAGGATTGGGAGCCCAAAATCCAGGGATTGGGAGGCTGAAATAATGGGATTGGGAGCCCGAAATCCAGGGATTGGGAGCCCAAAATCCAGGGATTGGGAGGCTGAAATAATGGGATTGGGAGCCTAAAATCCAGGGATTGGGAGCCCAAAATCCCGGGATTGGGAACCCAAAATCCAGGGATTGGGAGCCCAAAATCCAGGGATTGGGAGCCCAAAATCCAGGGATTGGGAGCCCAAAATCCAGGGATTGGGAGGCTGAAATAACGGGATTGGGAGACAAAAATATTGGGAGTGAGAGCCCAAAATATTGGGATTGGGGGCACAAAAATATCAGGGATTGGGAGCACAAAATACTGGGATTGGGAGCCCGAAATACTGGGATTGGGAGTCTGAAATACTGGGATCAGAACCCCCAAATCCTGGGATTGACACCCCAAAATCCTGGGATCAGAACCCCCAAATCCCAGGATCAGGACCCCCAAATCTTGGGATCGAGACCCCCCCAAATCTTGGGACTGAGACCCCCAAATCCCAGGATGGAGACATCAAAATCCCAGGATTGGGACCCCCAAATCTTGGGATCGAGACCCCCCAAAATCCCAGGACTGAGACCCCCAAATTCTGGGATCAGAACCCCCAAATCTTGGGAATAGAACCCCCAAATCCCAGGACTGAGACCCCCAAAATCCCGGGATCAGAACCCCCAAAATCCTGGGATCAGAACCCCCAAATCCTGGGATTGACACCCCCAAAATCCCGGGATCAGAACCCCCAAAATCCCAGGATCGGGATCCCCAAATCTTGGGATTGAGACCCCCAAATCCCAGGATGGAGACACCAAAATCCCAGGATCAGGACCCCCAAATCTTGGGACTGAGACCCCCAAATCCCAGGATGGAGACCCCCAAATCCTGGGACTGAGACCCCCAAATCCCGGGATCAGAACCCCCAAATCCCAGGATCAGGACACCCAAATCTTGGGATTGAGACCCCAAAATCCCAGGATGGAGACACCAAAATCCCAGGATTGGGACCCCCAAATCTTGGGATTGAGACCCCCAAAATCCCATCATTGAGACCCCCAAATTCTGGGATCAGAACCCCCAAAATCCTGGGATCAGAACCCCCAAATCCTGGGATTGACACCCCAAAATCCCGGGATCAGAACCCCCAAAATCCTGGGATCAGAACCCCCAAATCTTGGGATTGAGACCCCCAAATCCCAGGATGGAGACATCAAAATCCCAGGATTGGGACCCCCAAATCTTGGGATCGAGACCCCCCAAAATCCCAGGATTGAGACCCCCAAAATCCCGGGATCAGAACCTCCAAATCTTGGGAATAGAACCCCCAAATCCCAGGATCAGGACCCCCAAATCTTGGGATTGAGACCCCCAAATCCCAGGATGGAGACCCCCAAAATCCCGGGATCAGGACACCCAAATCCTGGGATCAGAACCCCCAAATCCTGGGATTGACACCCCCAAATCCTGGGATCAGAATCCCCAAATCCCGGGATTGAGACCCTCAAAATCCCATCATTGAGACCCCCAAATCTTGGGATTTGGACCCCCAAATCCCAGGATGGAGACATCAAAATCCTGGGATCTGAACCCCAAAATCCTGGGACTGAGACTCCCAAAATCCCAGGACTGAGACCCCCAAAATCTCGGGATCAGAACCCCCAAATCCCAGGATCAGGACACCCAAATCTTGGGATTGAGACCCCCAAATCCCAGGATGGAGACATCAAAATCCCAGGATTGGGACCCCCAAATCTTGGGATCGAGACCCCCCAAAATCCCATCATTGAGACCCCCAAATTCTGGGATCAGAACCCCAAAATCTTGGGATCAGAACCCCCAAATCCCACTTTTTTCCCCCCAGGGAGAACAAGGAAAACCGGGAATGCGGGGCCAGGCGGGACCCCCCGGACCGGTGGTGAGAGAGACCCCAAAAATGGGGAGAGACCCCCCAAAAATGGGGAGAAACCCCCCAAAAATGGGGAGAGACCTCCCTGGATCCCCCTCCCCCCAAAATTCCGTGGGTGATTCCGCAGGGACCCCCCGGAATTCCCGGACTCCGCGGGGACGCCGGAGCCAA
>NW_021938009.1:0-4354 GCF_001715985.3 Manacus vitellinus
CCAAAAACTTGGGATTTGCTCCCAAAAATCAAGATTTAGATCCCAAAAACAGGGTTTGGATCCCAAAAACTTGGGATTTGCTCCCAAAAATCAGGATTTAGATCCCAAAAATTGAGGTTTGGATCCCAAAGATCAGGGTTTGATCCCAAAAACTTGGGATTTGCTCCCAAAAACCAGGATTTTGATCCCAAAAAAACAGGGTTTGGATCCTAAAAACTTGGGGTTTGCTCCCAAAAAACGGGGTTTGGATCCCAAAAACTTGGGATTTGCTCCCAAAAATCAAGATTTAGATCCCAAAAACAGGGTTTGGATCCCAAAAACTTGGGATTTGCTCCCAAAAATCAGGATTTAGATCCCAAAAATTGAGGTTTGGATCCCAAAGATCAGGGTTTGATCCCAAAAACTTGGGATTTGCTCCCAAAAACCAGGATTTTGATCCCAAAAAAACAGGGTTTGGATCCTAAAAACTTGGGATTTGCTCCCAAAAAACGGGGTTTGGATCCCAAAAACTTGGGATTTGCTCCCAAAAATCAAGATTTAGATCCCAAAAACAGGGTTTGGATCCCAAAAAAATGGGATTTGCTCCCAAAAATCAGGGATTTGTCCCCAAAAGGGGGGTTTGGGCCCCTCCCGGGGGTCGCTCCGGGCGCTGATCCCGCTTTTCCGCCTGCAGGGGAATATTGGATCGACCCCAACCAGGGCTGTGCCCGCGATTCCTTCCGCGTCTTCTGCAACTTCACGGCCGGGGGGGAGACCTGCCTCTTCCCGGCCCCGGAATTCCGGGAGGTGACGGAATCTGGGAATTCCCGGGGGGCCCAGAGAGTGGCATCCCCGAATTCCCCATTTGTGGGGGCCCAACATTCCCAATTTGTGGGATCCCGACGTTCCCAAAGAGTGGGATCCCCAGAATTCCCAATTTGTGGGATCCCAACATTCCCAAGCAGTGGGATCCCAAAATTCCTAATTAACGGGATCCCAAAATTCCCGAGGAGTGAGATCCCAAAATTCCCAAGGAGTGAGATCCCAACATTCCCAAGGAACGGGGTCCCAACATTCCCAATTCAAGGGATCCCCGAATTCCCAATTTGTGGGATTCCCAACATTCCCAAGCAGTGGGATCCCGAAATTCCTAATTAACGGGATCCCAAAATTCCCAAGGAGTGAGATCCCAACATTCCCCAAGAGTCATCTCCCAACATTCCCAAGGAATGGGGTCCTGACCTTCCCAATTAGTGAGATTCCCAAATTCCCAAGGAGGGAGATCCCAACATTCCCAAGGAAAGGGATCCCCAGAATTCCCAATTTGTGGGGGCCCAACATTCCCAAGGGTTGGGATCCCGACGTTCCCAGGGAAAGAGATCCCCCAGAATTCCCAGTTTGTGGGATTCCCAACATTTTCAGGGATTGGGATCCCGAAACTCCCAAGGGTTGGGATCCCAACATTCCCAAGGAACAGAGTCCCAACATTCCCAATTTGCAGGATTCCCCAATTCCCAATCTGTGGGATTCCCAACGTTCCCAAAGAGTGGGATCCCAACATTCCCAAGGGTTGGAGATCCCGACTTTCCCAGGGAAAGAGATCCCCCGGAATTCCCAGTTTGTGGGATCCCAACATTCCCAAGCAGTGGGATCCCGAAATTCCTAATTAACGGGATCCCAAAATTCCCGAGGAGTGAGATCCCAACATTCCCAAAGAGTGGGATCCCAACATTCCCAAGAAGTGGGATCCTGACATTCCCAAACAATGGGATCCCAACATTCCCAAGGAACGAGGTCCTGACATTCCCAATTAGTGGGATTCCCAAATTCCCAAGGAGTGGGGTCCCAACATTCCCAAGGAAAGGGATCCCCAGAATTCCCAATTTGTGGGATCCCAACATTCCCAAGGGTTGGGATCCCAACATTCCCAATTTGTGAGATCCCCAGAATTCCCAGTTTGTGGGATCCCAACATTCCCAAGGAACGGGGTCCCAAAGTTCCCGAATTGTGGGATCCCTGAATTCCCAATTTGCAGGATTCCCGAATTCCCAATTAGTGGGACTCCCAACATTCCCAAAGAGTGGGATTCCCAACATTCCCAAAGAGTGGGATTCCCAACATTCCCAAGCGTTGGGATCCCAAAACTCCCAAGGAAAGAGATCCCCAGGATTCCCAATTTGTGGGATCCCAAATTCCCAATTTGTGGGATCCCAACATTCCCAAGGAACAGGGTCCCAGAGTTCCCGAATCGTGGGATCCCCGAATTCCTGATTTGTGGGATCCCAACATTCCCAAGGGTTGGGATCCCGACGTTCCCAATTTGTGAGATCCCCAGAATTCCCAATTTGGGGGATCCCAACATTCCCAAGGAACAGGGTCCCAGAGTTCCCGAATCGTGGGATCCCCGAATTCCTGATTTGTGGGATCCCTGAATTCCCAAGGGTTGGGATCCCAACACTCCCAGGGAAAGAGATCCCCCAGAATTCCCTATTTATGGAATCCCAACATTCCCAAGGAATGGGGTCCCGATGTTCCCAATTAGTGGGATTCCCAACATTCCCGAAGAGTGGGATCCCAACATTCCCAAGGAATGGGGTCCTGACCCTCCCAATTAGTGGGATTCCCAACATTCCCAAACAATGTGATCCCAACATTCCCAAGGAATGGGGTCCTGACCTTCCCAATTTGCAGGATTCCCGAATTCCCAATTAGTGGGATCCCAACATTCCCCATTAACAGGATCCCAGAATTCCCAAGGGTCGGGATCCCAACTTTCCCAGGGAAAGAGATCCCCCAGAATTCCCAAAGAGTGGGATTTCAACATTCCTGAGGGATTAGACCCCAAAATTCCCGAGGAATGGAATCCCAGAATTCCCAAGGGTTGGGATCCCAGAATTCCCAAGGAAAGAGATCCCCAGAATTCCCGATCATCGGGATCCCAGAATTCCCAAACAATGGGATCCCAACATTCCTGATCAGTGGGATCCCAACATTCCCAAGGAATGGGATCCCAACATTCCCGATCAGTGGGATCCCAACATTCCCAAGGATTGGGATCCCAACATTCCCGATCAGTGGGATCCCAACATTCCCAAGGAATGGGATCCCAACATTCCCCATCAACAGGATCCCAGAATTCCCAAGGAAAGAGATCCCCAGAATTCCCAATCATCGGGATCCCAGAATTCCCAAACAATGGGATCCCAACATTCCCAATTTGTGGAATTCCAACATTCCCAAGGAATGGGATCCCACCATTCCCAAGGAAAGAGATCCCCAGAATTCCCGATTATCAGGATCCCAGAATTCCCAAGGATTGGGATCCCAAAATTCCCAAGGAATGGGATCCCAACATTCCCCATCAACAGGATCCCAGAATTCCCAAGGAAAGAGATCCCCAGAATTCCCGATCATCGGGATCCCAGAATTCCCAAACAATGGGATCCCAACATTCCCAATTTGTGGAATTCCAACATTCCCAAGGAATGGGATCCCACCATTCCCAAGGAAAGAGATCCCCAGAATTCCCGATTATCAGGATCCCAGAATTCCCAAGGATTGGGATCCCAAAATTCCCAAGGAATGGGATCCCAACATTCCCCATTAACGGGATCCCAGAATTCCCAAGGAAAGAGATCCCCAGAATTCCCGATCATCAGGATCCCAGCATTCCCGAGGGTTGGGATCCCGACATTCCCAAGGAATTCCGGGAATATTCCCTGACTGCTCTCCCGGTTTTCCAGGTGCCGCTGGATCCGGAGGCGGCTCCGCCCCCCCCGCGCTGGTTCAGCCAAGCCCGGGCTGGGAAACGGGTGAGAATTCCCGGGGTTTTTTCCCTGGTTTTCCCCAGTTTATCCCAATTTTCCCCATTTTTTCCGATTTTTCCCAGATTTTTCCCATTTTTTCCCAGATTTTTCCCATTTTTTCCCAGATTTTTCCCAGATTTTCCCCCATTTTTTCCCTGGTTTTTCCCCATTTTTTCCCAGATTTCCCCCCATTTTTTCCCAGATTTTTCCCAGATTTTCCCCCTGTTTTTTCCCCGTTTTTTTCCCAGGATTTTCCCAGGTTTTTCCCCGATTTTTCCCATTTTTTCCCCATTTTTTCCCAGATTTTTCCCAGATTTTCCCCCGTTTTTTCCCTGTTTTTTCCCCGTTTTTTCCCAGATTTTCCCCCATTTTTTCCCAGATTTTCCCCCATTTTTTTCCCTGGATTTTCCCCATTTTTCCCTGGTTTTACCCGTTTTTTCCAGATTTTTCTACATTTTTTCCCCATTTTTTCCCAGATTTTCCCCATTTCCCCCCATTCCCCCCCATTTTCCCCATTTTTCCCCGTTTTTGCCCCATTTTTTCCTCATTTTTTCCCCCATTTCCCCCCA
>NW_021938010.1:0-8323 GCF_001715985.3 Manacus vitellinus
GGGGGGACAGCGCGGGCGGGGTTGGCTCATCGCTTATGCATGGCATGAGCAATGTTATGATTTAACTAATCATCATCAGTTATTCATCCCATTGCTGTCAGGGGACCGCGCAACACTTTCGTTCCTTGCCAGTTGTGGGTAATTTATGTTCCCCCGCTCGCCCCGTTGGTTGGTTGGCTGGTTTTTTGCTTCCTTGGGGTTTGTGTGGTTTGTTGGTTTTTGTTTTTTTTTTTTTTTTTATTGATTGTTTTTGGGGCTTGTGGTCGACTGTTAGCAGGTGAATTGCTGCTCAGAGGAGGCTCTGGGGAGGTCTTGGGGCACCTTCCAGAGCTCAGAGGGGTTCCAGGAGAGCTGGAGAGGGACTGGGGACAAGGGATGGAGGGACAGGACACAGGGAATGGCTTCCCATGCCAGAGGGCGGGACAAATGGGATATGGGAAGGAATTCCCCCCCCCTTGGCTGTTTGAGATGAGGGGGGCCCTGGCACAGGTTGCCCAGAGAAGCTGTGGCTGCCCCTGGAAGTGTCCAAGGCCAGGTTGGACAGGGCTTGGAGCAACCTGGGCTGGTGGAAGGTGTCCCTGGGAGTGGAACTGGATGGGCTTTGAGGTCCCTTCCCACCCAAACCATTCCATGATCCTGCAATCTCTGCCACGAATATTTACAGAGCTCAGTAACCCCCAACACCCCCAACCCATGGGAAGCATGAGGGAAAACAGTGCCAGGGCAGGGAATGAGCACCACTGCCCCTGGACCTTGAGAGCAGGGAGGAAAACCCCAGGATGCACACCAGGATAAACCCAAGGGTTGCTCCTGTGGCAACACAAGCAAGTTCCAGGTTCCCGATACAGGGAATGGAGCTGGAGCAGCACCTCCTGTGGGGAGGGAAGAGAGGCAGGGATTGGGTGGAATTCTCAGGAATTTCCCAGCCTTTAAATCAGGAAACAATTACTGGATGACCTGCTCCAGCAGCAGCAACACCTCCCCCTTGGTTTGAGGGCAAATCTTGCTTTTCTGGGCTCGGAAGAGCTGGAGTTTAGAAATTCAGTTCCCAGCCCAGGAGGGAGTGGATTTGAACCCTCCTCCCTGGTGGGACAGCAAAAGGCACCGGGGAGGTTTGGCCTCAGAGGTGGCACCAGCCCAGCAGTGCTGGGGGTGAGGAGGGGCCACCACGGGGCCCCGGGGTGGGGTTGGGCACCCCAGAACCTCCTCAACACCCTGGGGCTCCACACCTGTAACTCCACACACAAACACAGGGGCTGCTTCACGTCCCCACACATTTCCCTGGAATATGTGTTGAAGGAGGCCCATCAGTCGGCTTTGCCCCAAAATCACAAGTGTTTAAGAAGCAATAAGACTTTAATGCCTGTTTTTCTTACTCCGGAAGGTGCTTGGGGATGATAAATGATAGGCAATTTCATGGCTGGAATTTCAATTTCCCAAAATATTAGTGCTGTTCTCCACTTCCAAGGGCTCCCTCTTGGCAGTCTCCTGCACTGCTTCCTTCTTCTCTGTTTCTGACATTATTTTTGGGTCAGATATCCATTTTTTGGGGGTCTGGCAAGGTCTGGGGGAGCTGGTCAGTGATGCTCAGCCCCATCCACATCCCGTCAGCAGAGAGTTTGGAAGGCTGGAAGTTTTTATTTTGGCATTTTTTTAACTGGAACAACTCTTCTCTTGGTTTGAAATACGTTTTGATGCAGCCAAAGTAATTTGAAAAGGAAAAAGAAATAAAAAAGCTCCAATATTGTGAAATGTTGCTGTTTCAGAGAGATTAAATGTGCCCTTTGCAGCAAAGGAGTTTCAGCCGAGATTTGTTTTTTATGAGCATTTTCACAGGAAAAAAAAAATCACATTTTGTTGAAGTGAAGAGGAGGAAAGAACGAGGCGTGATTTTAGGTTGGGACAAATGATTCCTTGAGCCCTAAATCAAGAAAAATCAATGACTAATAAGCCTAAAATGAGAAAATATTGAAAATATTCAGTGTGATCAGGTGTCCCACTGACGAGCAGTTCTGTGACACCTCGGCTGAAATTTCCAGAATTCCTTGTTATTTTTCCTACTCACCTGTGCTGCCTCATTTCCTCCTTCCACCCAGGGAGCTGCAGAGGGGTTACAGGATGTTCCAGCCACAGAGAGACACAAATTAAGCGATTTTTTATCTGCCAGCAGACTCGCTGCCAACACCCTCTGCCAGCTCCAGCGTGTCCTCGAGAGGCCCCTTTGGAAACACCCCCTGTTTCCTGGAGCAGAGGATGAATCCTGAAGTTCAGTGCTGTGTTGGGAAGGTGGGGTCAGGGCCACTGGGCCACCACATGGCCTGGCCCAAAGCCACTGCTGGGGAGCCCCCGAGTGCTGGATGCTCCGAAAGCAAAGCAAAGAGAATTCTGGCACCTGGAAAAGCTGGTCCCTGGAAATCTGGCAGCCAGGAAACCCGGTATCCTGGAAATCTGGCATGCAGGGAAAAAAAAATCCTGAAACCTTGAAAATCTGGGACCCTGAAAAATCTGGCACCCAAGAGAATCAGGTGCCTTGAAAACCTGGCACCCTGGAAATCTGGCACCGAGAAAATTCGACACCAAGGAAATCTTGTGTGCGGGGAAATTTGGCACTTAGAAAACCTGGTGCCCTGAAAATCCAGGTGCCCTGAAAGCTTAGCAGCCAGAAAGGCTGATATCCTGAAAACCTGGCGCCCAGGAAATCCGGTACCTTGAAAAATCTGGCACCCAAAAAAAAAAATCTGGTTTCCAGAAAATGTGGTACCCAGAAGATCTGAAAGATCTGGTGCCCAAAAAAATCTGGAACCCAAGAAATACGTTGCCCTGAAAATTTGGTGCCCAGAAAATTTGGTGCCCTGAGAATCCGGTATCCAGAAAACCTGGCACCCCCAAAAATCTGGCATCTTGAAAATCTGACAACCTGGCACGCAGAAAAATTGGTTTCTTCTCATTACCTTTTTCCCTGAGCCTTTAGGCTCCTGCATTTGGGGGCTCAGGTGAAGTTTTCCCCCTTCTCCAGGTTATGGGCTCTTCCTGCACCCCCCAGAATCACAGTGATTTTTTTTCCTCCCCTATCCCTCACCCCCTGCACATCCCTGCCATTCCAGCTTGCCCAGTCTGACCAGTCCCTGTGCCCACACTGGGGCTGCTCTGACCCCACAGAGAAGCTCCAGCCCTCCCCAATCCCCTCCACAGGCACCAAACACCCACCAGAGCTCAGGGAGGTGACAAACCCAGCCAGGAGGGATCCTGACCCCCCATCCCAGCAGGTCATGGCAGGATTTATTTTTCCTGGGATTCTGCAGCTGAGAAAATGGCATTAAAAGGGAAAAGCAGCATTTCCCCCTCCTCAAACATGGGGATGCTGAGCCCCAGGACTGAGGACTCAGCCCGAGGACCCTTGTTGTGGGTGCAGAGCTGCCCTGGGAATGGTCCAGCCCAGTGTGGAGAAAACACTGGTGGAAGTGACTCCAAGGGAGGTGTGACCCCCCTGCACCTCCAGCAGCCCTGGGGAGGGGCTGAAATGGGGAAAGAGCATCTCTTATCCCTAAAATTTCTTAGGTCAGGAGCTGGTGAGGGAAAAGGCAGAGGAAGCTTTTCCTTTTTCCACCTGAGAAGTGGAGTACCCTCAGCTGCAAGGTAGGTGGGGTGGAGAGAAGAGGGGGGAGCCACCCAAGGTGCCTGTGGGAACCAGGAGCTTTTCCAATCTGCCCAAACCTGCAGTGAGGAGCCCACAGGAATGCTGGACACCTGCCATCCCACTTCACACCTCTGGAAACCACAGCAGGCAGCAGCTGGCACCGAGGGGGGACTTCTGGGAGCCTGAGCCTTCAACTGAGCCACATGGACCTGGAGGGACATCCCACTCAGCTTGTCCAGCATCCCTGCTCCCTTCCCAGGGGGGAGCCTCTGCCTTTGGTCTTCCAGCAGCCATGGAAAGCCTGTGCCTTGCTGAGGGCCTTTCCTCAAGAGCAGCAGGTCCCTGGTGGTGCTGGGACAGAAAATAACAAATAAATCAGGATAAACTGCACAGGTTTTAACCTGCCCGTGGCAGCAGAGTCCCAGTGATGTGATAGCCCAGAGTTACTCAAGAGTGAGTTCAAAGGTTGGTGGTGAATGAAAAGGAAAGCCTTTGGTGCTGGTGCCTCACTCGCAGGAGGTCCCTGTGCCCGCTGGGGGGGTGGTGCCCATCCCTGTGCCTGTGCCAGGGAAAGCAGCAGGATCCCACCTGTGCCATCACACCAAGGGCTCCTCATCTGGATCAGCTGCACCCAGACGGGTCACCCCAGGGCTGGGAGCTGCTGGAATGCCTGTGGGATGTGCTGTGCTGCTCCAAGGGGGAGTGAGTTCCCCTAAGGGATGAGGCCTTTCCCAAAGGACGCCTGTGACACATCCCAGGTGCTCTCAGGGCTCCTGGTGTCCATGAAATGCTGCTCCAGCCCTGGTGCTGCCAGTGCCAGGGGTGTTTGTCCTTCCATGGGCTCAGGGGACAGATGGACTTGTCTCCTCTGGCTCTGTGGCATCACTCCATCCCTGCCTGTGTCCATCCTGGGCAGGGAGAGGGACAAGCCAAGCCCTTGGGATCCACCAGGAGCATCCCCACGGTGCCAGCTCCGTGTCCCCTCCATGGTGACCCCACCCCCACCCCCGAGCAGAGGCAACACCTCCAGCCTGGTTCCTTGGCTCAGGATAATGCTGATTGTGAACCCAGCTCTTTGTGCTCTGCGTGGGCAGAGCAGCCCCAGCTCCCTCCCCCAGCCCCTGGCTGTTTATTTTAGTGTATCTTTGGGAAAAGGGCCATCGGTGGCAGGCGGGGATGTTTAATCAGGCCCGTGTTTACTTTCGGAGCCACTGTACAAACAACACAGTGTGGGGAAATTAAACAAACACCGGCTCTGAAGTCGACATAATCAGCTTAAACTCCAAGGATAATTACACGAGTCCAAATCTCCAGTATCCCAAAGCCAGGCAGCCGAGGGCTGGCTCCAGCACCTGACAGAAATATGAGTTACTTTGAAAGATAACCTTGTGAGCTGCAATTAACTCCAGGCTTTGACAGTTACCGAGCCCGGGCTGAAAATAGCCCAAGGAAAACAAAGCCGAGCTTTGGCTCTGCCCCCGCAGCAATCCCAACCTAAACACGGCAATTAAAAGCACCTCGAGAGCAGGGGGGGATTTCATCACACAGCGTCTCCCGCTCGCTGGAAAGGAACTGATGCCCAATAAAGCCCTTTTCTGTCCGCGCAGGCTGTGGGAAAACCCGCGGAGTGGCTCTGGAAATGCAGCCTTTCCATGGAGAGGGGGGGTGTTTGGGGTGTTCCCTGCAAAAAGTCTGCAGGGAAACGGTTCATTGGAGAGACTGGTGACAAAAATGGAGAGGAGGGGGGTGTGTGTGGGGGTAGCCTGGCCTTGGCAACCCCTTACGGCCCAATAACGACCTTAATGAGCAGGGAGAAATCCAGGGATGTTCGTAGTCCGAGGAGAGCCGGGTATTGCGGGAGGATGGTCAGGAGGGGACACAGAGACCCCCCCGGTGCCCCTGGCCCGGGGACCGGGCACAGAGGGGGAGAACAGAGGTGATGCCACTCACAGGCAGGTGATGCCGCACCCGGGTGGGTGATGCCGGCGGTGCCACACCCGGACGGTGACGCTGTGCCCGGACAGGGGATGCCCCCCCAGCACGGCACCGCCCTGCTGTCCTGCAGCAGCGCCTTCTCAGCCGTTCCTTTCCATCCTCGCAGCTCTCAGACACCTCCCCGGGATAAGCATTTTGGCCCAAACACTTTGGCAGCGCTTTCGCCGCTTCCTCTCTTCCCCCATTCCCAGATGGTTGCGGCTCAAAATACAAACACATCCACAACGCGGGGGGGGGAAACTTCCCCGTCCTGGCTCCGCCTGCCCCCCTTGGCTGCCCGCCCGGCCGGCCCGGTGTGTTGTCACCGTCTGTCACCCCCCTGATGGCCGGGATGGAGCGAACCCGCTCCCGCTCCTCCCGCCCATCCGCGGCCAGCCGGGATGCTGGCTGGGATCGGCCCCAGCCGGGAGAGGGAAGGAAACAACCTGCCACATTCCCGCTTCCACCGAATCCTCGGGGAGCGGCCGCCTGCCCTCGGAGCGGGGCAAACAAATGCCTTTTAAGAGCAAAACCGCCCCCGGCGCTGCCTCTCCCGTAAATCCCCGCGGATCCCGCGCTGGGAGCCCAAAGGCGAGAGGGAACCTGGGGATAAACTCAGTTGGGGTCCCTGCCGGCTTGCAAAGCTGCTCCCAGGGGGGTCACGGCCGTGCTCGGGCCTGACGCCGTTTTCTCTCCCCACAACTATTCTGGGGCGGATTTTCTTGCCCTTCGCTTCCCCAGGACCCTTCCAGGCGCGGCTGGTGACATCCTGATTAGCATAATGAGGGCAGGCGGATCCATCCCGCATCCTCCTGCCTTCCCTGGCTCAGCTCGTGAGCGAGGAAAGGTGTCAAGAGCTGCCGGCAAGTTTTGCAAATATTAAGGTAATGAAACAACTCGGCGCTGTTGAATTATTAAAGGCTTTTTTTTCCCTCCCTGCGTTTCTGATATTTTATTCCTTTTATTAAATGTGTAAGTGAGGTATCAGGGAGATGGGCTGCTTTCCTTCTTCCTGCCTTCCCAAAAGTGGCAGAAAGGAGGGAAAGGCAGATCCAGGCTGGAGCAGCTGCTGCGGGTGGGATTGGATGGATGAGCCTGAGCATCCCATGGCAAAGCAGGGGCATTTCCCAGTGTTTGGAGGTGATGGAGGGACACTCAGCTGCCTTTTCCTACGGTAAAAACATAAATATTCTGCATTAAGCACCCCAAAAGAGGAGTAATATTCCAATCACGGAATCCTGGAATGGTTTGGGTGGGAAAGGGCTTAAAGCCCATCCACTTCCACGGGCAGGAACACCTTCCACCAGAGCAGGTTGCTCCAACCTGGCCTGGAACACTTCCAGGGATGGGCCATATGATATTCCAAGCTTAATTATCATTTGAACATAATAGGCATGTGATATTTGCAGCCCATGAGCAGTGCCAATCAGGCAGCCGTGAGCACGGCGCTCCCAAACAAATCCTTATTAACTCCAAGAGATTGGAGGCAGGGAGCGAGCTGGAGCCAATCTTAAGTGAAAATTAATGGCAAATTCTTGTAACCACATTAAGAACCATCTCAGTTCATTTGAAAGCAGTTAAACATGAAAACAATATGAAAGCCATCTTGTGTGCCTGGAATATAAATATTTGTCCTTCTCCTTGCCAGAGCAGCAAGAAAAATGAGGAGCCGTTGGCATGTGAGCTTTGTATAAACACCCTCACAAAAGGCCGACGGTTGATGGATTAAACTATTTGTCAATTTTTCCATTTCCTTCGTCAAAAAGTAATTAAACATTAAGCAGATGTCAGGGTCTAATTGGTTCTGGGGACTAGTGCACAATGGGATTTATGGCAATTGGGAAGTTGTAGGAACACGCCTGCAAACAGGCAGGGCTTGTGCCAGGAGGGGTGAGGGCACAGCTCAGCCTCTTCTGGGGTTAAAACAGCCTGGCTTTGGAATCAGGGCTGCCCTGGGAATCTGGGGGGTGGCTCCCTGCCAGTTGGGATGCTCTCAGCATCCCAGGAGCACTGAGGGGGACTGGAGCAGGCGGGGATGGGGATCGTGATCCTGCTGTTCCTCCCAGGCACCTTACACAGAAATTCAAGTATTTCCTTTCCTTTGAACCCTTTTTCTCCCTTTTCCTCCGTGGCCGAATGGGAGAGGGGAAAACAAATACCCTCCAGGCTGCCTTTGTTTCGATTTTTTTATTTTCCTTCTTTTTAAACTGAAGGGAAACCCCAGCACAAAAGAAGGAAAGACCCATATTGGAATATATTTTGTGAAATTTATGGTCAAAACTGCATTTTCCTTTGTGTTTTGTGCCTCAATTCCCTGGCTGCTCAAAGCAGAGGGTCCAGCATCCCTGTGGTTCCCATTATCCAGGGGAGCACTGGTGCCAGGGGATGGAATCCAGGGGCACGAGGGGGAGGCACTGGCTCTTAAACAAGAATTCCCATTACATTGGTTATCTCTACTGGAAACCTTACAGCTGAAAACTGGGAATATGGGCCCATTTAGGCATCAGGAGCATGGAGCCTCTGGCTCCAGGGACCAGTCCCCAAAACACCCTCAACTGTGGGATTGGGACACACGGGACTTGGGAGAAGGGCCTGGAGGGACAGGACACAGGGAGTGGCTTCCCAGTGCCAGAGGGCAGGGATAGATGGGATATTGGGAAGGAATTCTTCCCTGTGAGGATGGGGAGGCCCTGGCACAGGTTGCCCAGAGAA
>NW_021938011.1:0-5404 GCF_001715985.3 Manacus vitellinus
GGGGCACCCCGAGGACTCCAGCGCGCACTGAAAGGATTATTCGGGGAGATCCTCGGGGTGCCCGGCCCTGGGGAGCTCAAAGCAAGGTCCCTGCCATGGATTCAGGCATTGCTGAGAGTATCCCAGGTGTAGCTGTCCATGCTAGACATGGAGCTCTCTAATGGGCTGTAATTGGGTTCTAAAAGTGGTGCTCCAACTGCAAAGGAAGTGTGGGATTGGGATTAAGAAACGAGCAGTGATGGTCCAATTGGCTGTTTTCTCTTGAATGTAATGGTAAGAACTCCAGGAATGCAAGGTGTGTGTTCCAGTCCCCAGCATTTGGTTTGCACATGTCCTGGTCAGACACAGGTCCAACTTCCTCAGTCCTTAACCCAATCGAGGGAGAATTAAGGACTGGCAGTGTTAAGGTGATTGGTGTGACAGGGGTTAAACTGGGAAAAACAAATTGGGGAATTGCTCAGTTTCCCTATTTACCAAACTCACCCAAACCTGTGCTAGGAAGAGATTGAGTAGAAAAGTTGAGGAAGAAATGAAATGGAAAACTGGGGATATTGAAACTGTAATTGCTGGAACTAAATGTGTCCAAGCAGCAGCTCTTGTTGTGCAGGGAATAACTCCTGTCAGCAGCAAGGTCCCGACTGAAGTGGCAGCTGCAGTTGTTCCTGTGGTGTGGGCCAGTGGAGTTCCAGGAGAGTGGAAGAGGGCAGAACCTGTAGGTATTACCCCTGATGTGGGATCTCTATGGGTAAGGCAAACCCAGTGTCCTTTAAAATGAGAATGCCAGACTGGATTGGTTGCAGTAACAGCTAAATTGGCTCATCCTGGTTTGCTTGTAGGATGTAAATGCAAGAACCTGCCAAGAAAAGCAGTGGCCAAGATGATTGATTAGTGCAGGACCTGAGAGAACCACCTTGAATGACAATCTCGACGAGTTTCCAGTACTGGATTTAAAAGATGGCCTTTGCTGCATCTCCTTGAGCAAGGAAAGCCAAGAAACCTTTGCTTTTGAAGGAGAAAATCTGGAAAGGAAGAAGAGAACTGCCCATGAACTACCTTCCTGGGAATGGTAGGACGGGGTGGACTCTGGATTGCTCCCTCTGGGTGTGTGATAAGACTGTTATACCAGCTTTTAAGAACAGCCTGTAAGCATTTGCTGCCTTGGCTAGATGGTGCAAGGGAAGCCTTTAAGCAGCTAAAGCATTCCCTGAGGAGAGCTCTGGGTGTGCCAGATCTCTCAGAACTGTTGGAAGCATCTTTGCTGGGGAGGGCAAACAAAGGACAAGGTGTGCAATGACCCCCCTGACAAGGGACTTTGAGTTAATGGCATCCCTGCAAGTGAACTTTGTGGGCTGTTCCCCCTGTAGGGCAGGTGATAGTCCCAGCTAGAGTGATGGGAAAAATGGTTAAAAGGGAGCCCCAAAAGCTGGAAATCCTCCTGGAGGCTCTTGGCAAAGAGAGTTTCCTGAGTTGCCCCTGAAAGAAGGATAGTGACAGCTTTTGAGTGCTGGTAGATGCTTTTAATAGATAGCCTTGAGTGTGTCCTTGTTGCACCAGTAGGCCTTGTCCAAGTCCCCATATTCCAGGAGATATACCTATTGAAGTTTCAGATGATCTCCATAATCCTTTGTTGGCTTGAGGCTCTCCCCTCAGGAACTGCAGGAACTCCTGGTGCCGCCTGGGCCGATGGATTGGACGCCCCAGCCCCTCCGTTCCTGCCCAGCCACTGGGGCCGTGTCCAGTGGTGGCACTGCCAGCCCTGCAGGTGAAGTGGGAAGGGCCTTTCCAGGTCTTGTGGGTCACATCTATAGCACCTAAAGTTTTCAGAAAGAGGATGTTGAGTCTCTTCTTCTTGAGTTCAGAAAGCTCCTTTTGGTTGGTGAGCAGAACAAAGCGGATCCTTCAGAGTTCCCATCCGTGTTTGTGTCTCAGCCTGTGTTATGATTCAGGGCTGTAGCTGTTGTTGTCACTGAGGAGTCAAACTCTGCTTTAAATCATGAGACCCTGGCCTAATGGCCAAGTGTTAAGAAAAAAGTGGGAATGATATGTGAGTGTTGAGATGTAACAAGAGCTAATCCTTTTTGCAGTGGGATGTAGCCTGGAAACTGCACAGAGCTGAGCCAAGGGACTTAAAGGGACTAACCAATGGAGATGAAGAAAGAAGGAAGAAGGGAAGTGAGGCAGCAACCAAGCAGCACCAATTGCCTGTGTCAGCAGGTGAGTTCTCTTGAAATTCCTAAGGCAGGCACTGAGGACTTTGAGGGCTCCAGACAGAGCAGAGCTGCGAAGGCCCTCGGTGAAGTCCCTTGGAAACCTTGTAAGGGTAGGTGTGTATGGTAGTAAGTGCTGGAAAATGTCCTGAATGTGGAACAGGAATGCAGGGAAGGAAAATGAACCCTCATGTAATGCTGACGCCTCCCATCAGCTGCAGTGGAGATAGCTGTGTGTGCCCTTTGGGAGCTGATTGCCAGGACACCCAGTGGGCTGGGATCATGGCAGGGTGTTATAAGCAAGGAATGCCTGGCTTCTAAACCTCACCAGCTGAGTCTTAGAGACTTCTTTGAAGAGCTGAGTTCAGGCAGCAGAATTGCCCCCCAGGAGGGACTCTGTGCCTGCTCTCCCGTGGCTCCAAGGGATCTCTGGGCCTTCACGCCGGCACCGAGATTTTCTCGGGAAGGGCCTCAGATCCCCGGACCAGTCTGGGACACAGGCAAGATCCCCCTGCATTTTGGGACCAAATTGGGCCCCCTGGAGGGACAGTGCTGTTGGTGCCCCCCGGGTTGGGGCACCCCGAGGACTCCAGCGCGCACCGAAAGGATTATTCGGGGAGATCCTCGGGGTGCCCGGCCCTGGGGAGCTCAAAGCAAGGTCCCTGCAATGGATTCAGGCATTGCTGAGAGTATCCCAGGGGTCCCTGTCCCTGCTAGACATGGAGCTCTCTAATGGACTGTAATTGGGTTCTAAAAGTGGTGCTCCAAGTGCCAAAGAAGTGTGGGATTGGGATTAAGAAATGAGCAGTGAGAGTCCAATTGGCTGTTTTCTCTGGAATGTGACTGTGAGAGCTGCAGGAGTGCAAGGTGTGTGTTCCAGTCCCCAGCATTTGGTTTGCACAGGTCCTGGTCAGACACAGGTCCAACTTCCTCAGTCCTTAACCCAAGAGAGGGAGAATGAAGGACTGGCAGTGTTAAGGTGATTGCTGTGACAGGGGTTAAACTGGGAAAACGTTGGGTAATTCCTCAGTTTCTCTATTTGCCAAACTCACCCAAAACTCTGCTAGGAAGAGATTGAGTGGAAAAGTTGAGGCAGAAATGAAATTAAAAACTGGGGATATTGGCACTGTAATTGCTGGAACTAAATGTGTCCAAGCAGCAGCTCTTGTTGTGCAGGGAATAACTCCTGTCAGCAGCAAGGTCCTGACTGAAGTGGCAGCTGCAGTTGTTCCTGTGGTGTGGGCCAGTGGAGTTCCAGGAGAGTGGAAGAGGGCAGAACCTGTAGGTATTACCCCTGATGTGGGATCTATATGGGTAAGGCAAACCCAGTATCCTTTAAAATCAGAATTCCAGCTTGGATTGGTTGCAGTAACAACTAAATTGGCTCATCCTGGTTTGCTTGTAGGATGTGAATGCAAGAACCTGCCAAGGAACCAATGGCCAAGATGATTGATGAGTGCAGGACCTGAGAGAACCACCTTGAATGACAACCTTAGGTTTAAAAGATGGCTGTTGCTTTTGAAGGAGAAAATCTGGAAAGCAGGAAGGAAGAAAAGAAGTCACCTGACTCTTCCCTGAGCCCCAGACAGCCCATGAACTGCCTTCCTGGGAATGGTAGGACGGGGTGGACTCTGGATTGCTCCCTCTGGATGTGTGGGAAGATGGTTTTACCAGCTTTTAAGAACAGCCTGTAAGCATTTGCTGTCTTGGCTAGATGGTGCAAGGGCAGCCTTTAAGCAGCTAAAGCATTCCCTGAGGAGAGCTCTGGGTCTGCCAGATCTCTCAGAACTGTTGGAAGCATCTTTGCTGGGGAGGGCAAACAAAGGACAAGGTGTGCAGTGACCCCCCAACAAGGGACTTTCAATTAATGGCATCCCTGCAAGTGAACTTTGTGGGCTGTTCCCCCTGTAGGGCTGGTGATAGTCCCAACTAGAGTGATGGGAAAAATGGTTAAAAGGGAGCCCCAAAAGCTGGAAATCCTCCTGGAGGCTCTTGGCCAACAGAGTTTCCTGAGTTGCCCCTGAAAGAAGGATAGTGACAGCTTTTGAGTGCTAGTAGATGCTTTTAATAGATAGCCTTGAGTGTGTCCTTGTTGCACCAGTAGGCCTTGTCCAAGTCCCCATATTCCAGGAGATATGCATATTGAAGTTTAAAATGATCTCCATAATCCTTTGTTGGCTTGAGGCTCTCCCCTCAGGAACTGCAGGAACTCCTGGTGCCGCCTGGGCCGATGGATTGGACGCCCCAGCCCCTCCGTTCCTGCCCAGCCACTGGGGCCGTGTCCAGTGGTGGCACTGCCAGCCCTGCAGGTGAAGTGGGAAGGGCCTTTCCAGGTCTTGTGGGTCACATTTATAGCAGCCAAAGTTGCAGAAAGAGGATGTTGAGTCTCTTCTTCTTGAGTTCAGAAAGCTCCTTTTGGTTGGTGAGCAGAACAAAGTGGATCCTTCAGAGTTCCCATCCGTGTTTGTGTCTCAGCCTGTGTTATGATTCAGGGCTGTAGCTGTTGTTGTCACTGAGGAGTCAAACTCTGCTTTAAATAATGAGACACTGGCCTAATGGCCAAGTGTCAGGAAAAAAGTGGGAATGATATGTGAGTGTTGAGATGTAACAAGAGCTAATCCTTTTTGCAGTGGGATGTAGCCTGGAAACTGCACAGAACTGAGCCAAGGAATTTAAAGGGACCAACCAAGGGAGGTGAAGAAAGAAGGAAGAAGGGAAGTGAGGCAGTAGCCAAGCAGCACCAAGTGCCTGTGTAAGCAGGTGAGTTGTGTTGAGGTTCCTAAGGCAGGCACTGAGGACTTTGAGGGCTCCAGACAGAGCAGAACTGCGAAGGCCCTCGGTGAAGTCCCTTGGAAACCTTCTAAGGGTAGGTGTGTATGGTAGTAAGTGCTGGAAAATGTCCTGAACGTGGAACAGGAATGCAGGGAAGGAAAATGAACCCTCATGTAATGCTGACCCCTCCCATCAGCTGCAGTGGAGATATCTGTGTGTGCCCTTTGGGAGCTGATTGCCAGGGCACCTAGTGGGCTGGGATCATGGTAGGGTGTTGTAAGCAAGGAATGCCTGGCTTCTAAACCTCACCAGCTGAATCTTAGAGGCTTCTTTGAAGAGCTGAGTTCAGGCAGCAGAATTGGCCCTGCAGGAGGGACTCTGTGCCTGCTCTCCCGTGGCTCCAAGGGATCTCTGGGCCTTCACGC
>NW_021938012.1:0-11194 GCF_001715985.3 Manacus vitellinus
TACACGTGTAGGGCTGTTCCCCAGTGGGGATGTGCTGGTGGCTGAGCAGCTTGGTGCTTGTGCTGAAGCTCTTCCCACATTCCAAGCACTTGTAGGGCCATTCCCTGGTGTGGATGCAACGGTGTTTGCAAAGGCTGGAGCTGTCCCTGAAGCTCTTCCCACACTCCCCACACGTGAAGGGCTGTTCCCCACTGTGGATGCGACAGTGGTTGCGAAGGGTGGAGCGGTCATTGAAGCTCTTCCCGCATTCCCCACACGTGTAGGGCCGTTCCCCACTGTGGATCATCTGGTGTCGGCGCAGGGCGGAGATCTGATTGAAGCTCTTCCCACATTCCTCACACATGTAGGGCCTTTCCCCACTGTGGATCATCTGGTGTTGGAGCAGGTGGGAGCTCCGCTTGAAGCTCTTCCCACACTCCTCACACATGTAGGGCCGTTCCCCACTGTGGATGTGCTGGTGCCTCCAGAGGTTGGATCTCTTGCTGAAGCTCTTCCCACATTCCAAGCACCTGAAGGGTTTCTCCCTGCTGGGAGGCTGCTCAGGGACCACCAGCTCGCAGCTCCGCCTCAAGCTCCGGCCTCCTTGGTACACGCTGGCTCTTTCCTCCTCACAGCCCCCTGGGCTGGCTTTGGAGCCCCTCCTGCGGGGGCATCTCCGGCCCTTTTCCTCCCCGCTGCCTTCCTGCGCCGGGGAGCCCTTCAAAACGGCCTCTCCCACCAGGCTCTGCCGGGGGGATTTGTCCTCCGCGCTCTCCGGCCTCACCTCGGGGCCTGGGGCAGGAACCAACAAGGACACGCAGGGGATTTGCCTCCGGTCCACAGGGAAGCCCAAGGACATCCCCCCAACTCCGGCCCCGGCAGGACGGCCACAAAAGACAAAAGACCCACCCAAAGGGGCACTGACTTCCTCCTCACCTGCCTGGGGGGCCCAAGGCATCTTCCTCTTCCTCGCAGCCTCCTCCTCCATCCGCCCAAGCTTTGGGAAGCAGAAATCCTGATGGGGGGGTAAAAACAAGGGGTGAGCGCGTTGCCTTGGGGGTTCCTCCTGCCCAAGTCCAGCTCTAGGACTCACCGGGCAACTTGTGTC
Organism: Manacus vitellinus; assembly: GCF_001715985.3. Lineage (NCBI taxonomy): Eukaryota > Metazoa > Chordata > Aves > Passeriformes > Pipridae > Manacus > Manacus vitellinus. The sequence goes on from NW_021938012.1 coordinate 1,088, forward strand.
CATAAAAACCCCCCAAAACACCAACATTCAGTCCAAGATCCCCTCCCAAAATTCCCTCTCTCTGCTCTCTGGGGTTAGGGGGGTCCCCACTGTCTGCCCTGATGGCACTTCTGCCTGCATTGGGGGTCCCCCTTCTCCGGGCTACCGGGGGTCCCGCGGCTCCGGGGGGTTCCCACTCTCCGGGGTCCCCTTTAGTGTTGCCAGGGGGGTCCCAGGGCTCACTTCTCCCCACTCTGCCTCCCGGGGCCGGCCGGCCCTCCTCTCTCGGCTCCCACCCTCGCAAACCTCTTGGCGCTCTCGGCTCCCCCCCCGCCTCAAGGCCCCCCCTCCTCTCCACACTCCAAGGCCTTCCCCCTCTCCGGGACCCCCGCTTAAGGGGCCCGGCGCTCCCTCTCTGCTCCCCCCCTCCAGCATTCCGGGGGTCCCCCAGCTCCGGGATCGCCCCTCTCCGCTCTCCCCACTCCGCGGCTACCGGGGTTCCCCCCCGGCTCTCACGGGGGCCCCCAAACCGCTCTCGCCCCCCCCGCCATTGCCCAGCCACCGCCAGGACCTTTTGGCTGCTCTTCTTTGTGCTCCCGCTCGGCTCCTCCCTCGGCTGGGCCGCCGCTTTTGGCGGGTTTCCTCCTCCGGGATCCGCCCCCTGCAGCCCTTCCCCCCCTGGACCAGCCCCCTTGGGCCCCCCTTGGGCCCCCCTTGCCCAATAAGTCTGATTATACAGACAAGCAATTGGTTTTAATCCACAAAACCCAAATGTATAACCCAGCACCCTGGGGCATGAACAAAGTGGTTTTCCTTGGGCCCCCCCCGAGTCCAAAGTAAAGGGAGAGGGGAAAAAACCTGCTGGTGGGAGAGCTGTTGCAGTCTGGTCAGAAGTGGTGATTGCAGTCCAGTTGAGGGTGGTGGTCTCAGTCTAGTTGAGAGTGGTGAGCTGCAGCCTTCCTCTGGATCCCACGAGTGGTGGAAAGGTTCTGAAACTCCAGGTTTATATATTCTCCAGTTCAGGCAGGAATGGTCAGTGATTCCCTCAGAGCGGGGAATTCCATAAAAGGATGCTTAGTTCTTCCCTCAGAGCGGGGAATTCCATAAAAGGATATGAGAATTCTCAGAGCGGGGAATTCCATAAAAGGGTATGAGGACAGGGACACCCCCCCCACCTCGCAGGCCCCCTCCCCCCCCGACAACAGTTCCTGGGAAAATGGCATGGAAGGCCATAGAATACACACTTTTGGGCTACACCCATCCAGTGAGGAATCGGTCCCAGCTGTTCTAACTAGGACACTGTGTCCGTCATCGCTGCCATCATCATCATCATCGGCCTCGTGGCAGTCGGTGTCTGGAAGCTCCGATCCGGTAACTCCCGGGATGGGGGTCGGCAAGGGGCACGGATCCGCCCGGCAGCATTCCGGGGATCCTGTGCCACGGGTGCTGATCCCACTTTCTTTCCATAGGGAAGAGGGAGGGGAATGGATACGACCCCACGCCCACCAGTGAGTCCCAGCAGCGTGTGTGGATCCAGATCCTCTGTGCAGGGATCCCAGGATGGATGCCGGGATTCCAGAGGGGAATGGGGGCCTAATGGTTGGAGCGGGATTGGAAGGGGATTGCAGCTCAGGGCAGGATTCCAGAGTGGGATCAGGTGGAATTGTGGACTGGGATCAGGGCTGGATTCTGGAGTGGGATTGGCGTGGGATGGATGGAGTGGGATTGGCGTGGGATGGATGGAGTGGGAATGGGGTGGGAGGGACGGAGCAGGATCAGGAGGGAATCCGGAGCAGTTCCTACTCTCCCTGGGCTCCACAGCCAGATCCATCCCCTGGGATGGGAACAGGGACATGGTGACTCCTTTCCCCGCTCTCATCCCAGCAGGAATCATGGCCTGAGCGATCCCAGAGCTGGATCCACCCCTTCCCTCTCCCTGTGGAAAGGCAGGAGCTGCTGGCAGAGCTCATCCCGCTGCTCCCACCCACCCCGGCCCCCCTGTGGCTCTCCCCATGGATCAACTTCCTACTTTTTCATGTGTGAAACCCAGGACCACAATTATTCCTGAGGCTTTAATTTGGGTGTGAAAATCTCCTGCTTTGGGCAAGAAATCCTGGCTCCCTCCTCCGGCATCCGGCAGTTCCTCTGTGGGAACCAGGAATAGGAATGGGGACAGGGGGGCTGGGATGGGGACATTGGGGACAGGGATGGGGACACTGGGAGCAGGTTGGGGACAGCAGGAATGGGCATGGGAACTCCAGGAATGGGAATAGGGACATTGGGAGCAGGTTGGAGTCACCAGGAATGGGAATTGGGACACTGGGAATGGGAATGGGGACATGGGAGACCAGGATAGCGATAATGGGTACAGGAATGGGGACACTGGGAGCAGGTTGCACAGCAGGAAGTGGGAATGGGGAGAGGGATGGGAACCCCAGGAATGGGAATGGGGACAGGGATGGGAACGTGTCTCTCCAGGAGTTGGTTCAATACAAAGGTCGGTCCCTGGTTCGAGGCCACGGGAAGCCCCTTCTTTGGGAATGTCTGGGAACCAGGTGTCAGAGGTTTGAAAAGAGGTGTTGGAATTGTTTCCCAGTGTCCCCCCATTCCCATCTGTGTCTCCCGGGATGGGGTGGGTTGGAGCGGAGCCGCAGGCGCTGGGCAGGGGCAGTGGGGGGAGGGCGGCTCTCGGGGACACCGCGGTGGCCGCGGGGAGGGCGGGGGGTCCTTTGTTTGGGGGCTTTTGGGGTTTGTCCGGGACCGGACAGAGCGGGAGCTGATTTTGGCCACCTTGTTCTCTTTTCCTGACAGGAAGTTTTTTTCCCACGGGACACCTCGTGGAGAGCGACCGAGAGAGAGAGAGAGCCCGACCCATCTGGGAGCGAGGTGTTCTGCTTTGGGGACTGCCCTGGGAAAAGGGACTCCTTCACTGCTGGCTGCGAGCACACGGGGCTGAGAGAGCTTTGAACTGCCGGGACAGTTTCTCCCCCCCACCCGGGGATTTGGGACTTGGTTTTGTTTCTTCTGAAAGTTTTTGGTTGCACCATTTGTTGTTTATTCAGATTTTGTTAATAAAAAGTTGTTTCTTTTCCTTTTCCACACTTCCACCTGAAGTCTCTTAATTTCTAAGTTGTAATCTTGTTTAACTAAGACCCAGTGCCCTCAGGGGGAGGAGGAGGAAAGGAGACCAAGAGGTGCTGTGGCCACTCAAACTGCAGAGGAACAACCTGTGCCAGTAGCAGCTGCCCCTCTACAGAAGAAATCCAAGACCAAATCAGTTCAGTTAGTGAGGGATGAAGGGGAAGCAGAGCCCTCAGAACAGGAGCAAGAGGCAGGGCCAGAGATAATCACCAGATCCCCATCCCAGGCTGAGTTGTGAGAGATGTGAAAAGATTTCAGCCTCCAGCTGGGAGAGCCCCTGCTGACCTGGCCGCTCCAGCACTGGGATATCATGGCCCAGCATATGGAACAAGGTGGGAGTGCAGCCAAGCAACTGGGATCCCTGTCCTGGGATGTTGGGATTGACCAGGGGATTGGGAAGAGGACAGACAGGGGATGAGAGCTGGGTACAGGCTTGGGAATTGCTGGGAGGGCTTTTGAAAGGAGCGTAGGGAAAGGGATGTCTAAGAACAAGTCCCTTAGGAGAGGGAAGCAGAGAGGCTGAGTTTTGACCCCAGCACAAGGGTCTGCAGGGCAGAGCAGAGAACATGCCCACAGAAGATTCTTGTGCATCCGTCTTTGCAGTTCTGACAGGCACTTCTTGTCACAGCCTGTCCTCTCCATTCCAGAATAGCCCCTGGAAACCAAAGAACCAACACCCCACACCATAGTGCAGGTCAAGCCATGTGCTTTGGGTCCTTTTGTTGTCCTATCCATTCTGGCCTATCCTCTCCATTCCGGAATAGCCTCTGGAAACCAAAGAACCAAGCCCCCACCACGTGACAGTTCAACCCCATCCGTGTGCCAAGGGCTCCTTTGTGGTGTCACAGCCTGTCCTCTCCATTCTGGAATGGGCCCTGGCAACCAAAGAACCAACACCCCACAAGGTCAGAATGCAGCCCAACCTGTGTGCCATGGGCCCCTTTGTGATGTCACGGTCTGTCCTCTCCGTTCTGGAATAGCCCCTGGAAACCAAAGAACCAACACCTCACACCCCCACAGTGCAGCCCCACCTGTCTGCCACGGGACTCTTTGGGATGTCACGGCCTTTCCCCCAGGAAAGAAAGCCTGGAACCTTCGGGTTTCAGATGCAATTGGGGGGCCACCCTGGGCACTCCATGGGCAGCAAGAGCTTTCTGTCCTGCCACCTTTTGTCTGGCAGGAATCTTCAGTTGTGTTCAGTTTGGGCAGTCAGACTGGCAATATCAGTGCAGGGCTCCTGCAAGTGAACGACAGCCCTTCCCTCCAGGAAAGAAACCCCTTACCCTCGGTCTCTTCTCCTGTTCCTTAAAACACAACCTACAGGGGAGCTTTCTGGGATCTCTTCTCTTGAGAACTGGGAAGACAGACCCACTCCCATGTTTAACACCTCAGGTAAAACCACCCTTTTAACACCTTTCCCAACCCTCCCCAACCTTTCCCAAAGCCCAGATTTTACAGGTGTCCTGTAATTATGGCCCAATTTTACCCAGGCCCACAAACCATGACAGAAACCTCTCAGCCTCATGCTGCGTCCTTCCCATTGCTGTGCCTTATGTGCAGGCAAAAGGCCTTAAAATCAAGTACCCAAAATTCATGGCCTCTTCTTTTTCTAAGAAAAGAAGACGTGGTGAACTCTCCAGTCCAGGGAACTGGAAGATCTCCCCAAAACTCCTTTGGTACACGCTGCAGGGCCAACGATTCCTCTGCTCTGCCCTGTCGGCGCTGCTTTGTCTCATCTGGGTCCCCAGAAACCGTCAGCGAAAGCCGGGGAATAAAATCTCTGAGCAGTTGGTTGGGTTCCAGAGGTGACCCTACTTCATTCAGCACTCAAGGGACACAGGAATTGCTCTCTAACACCTGTACATCAGTTCTCAAAACTTTTACTCTTTCTACATTTTAGCAAACAAAGGAATTCCTGTCCGTTGGCTTACCAGTTCTCTGCAGGAATTCTTATTCTCTCTTCTATTGGCTCTTGATTTCTCACTTTGCATGATACTTAGTCCACAGTTTTTGTCCTTTTCTTGTCTTTTCCCTAAATAGAGAGAGCCTCAGTAACTGTCTGTGTTAGTTTTGTCTTCATCTCTGGTTTCTCTAAGGGTCTTTGTGGTTTAGAAATTCTGCCTTCTTCGTGTCCAGGTCTCAAAAATAGATTTCTCTGCCAGGTCTCTGACCACTGAAGTATGGCAGGCCTTAAACTTTTACTTTGTTTTTCTAACAAATGGCTATGGCCCAGAACTTGTCCATCATCCATTGTCTATTGCCCTGATTCTCAGCACTGATGGTCAAACGTTTCTAACAGATACAACCTCCATTCTGAATTGATGATCTGAACACTTACAGACCCTTTTCAGTACCGACCGTGTAATCCAAGACTCAGCCATTCAGTCCATCATACAACAACCAGTAAAGTATGAATTGGATACTGCCCCCACTTTAGGAGAGACCCCCAAGGCCATACAGCAGGTGAAAATCGGCAAGGCAGCTGGGGTTGATGGAATTCCACCTGAAGTCTGGAAACATGGGGACCTTGCACTCCATGCTAAATTTCACAGGTTCTTACTATGCTATTGGGAACTAGGCAAACTACCATCAGACCTTCGTGATGCAGTCATCATCACCCTATATAAGAAGAAAGGTACTAAATCAGACTGCTCAAACTACCAGGGTATTACTCTGCTCCCCATTGCTGCAAAATCCTGGCAAGAATACTCTTGAACAGAGTAATACCTGCTATAGCAGAGGGAATTCTCCCTGAAAGCCAATGTGGTTTCAGAGCCAACAGGAGCCCCACGGACATGGGATTTGTTCTCAGACAACTGCAAGAGAAGTGTAGGGAACAGAACAAAGGTCTCTATGGAACCTTTGTTGACCTCACCAAGGCTTTCAATAGTGTGAGCAGGAAAGGTCTGTGGCAGATTTTGGAACATTTAGGTTGTCCCCCCAAGTTCCTTAAAATGATCATCTCACTCCATGAGGATCAGCACGGCCAAGTCAGATATGGCAATGCACTTTCTGAGCCCTTTCTAATAACCAATGGTGTGAAACAAGGCTGCGTTCTTGCTCCAACCCTATTCACAATCTTTTCCAGCAGGATGCTCCAAAGGCCACGACAGACCTCGATGATCAGGACGGGATCTACATCTGATACCGTACTGATGGAAGCCCTTTCAACCTAAGGCGACTGAAGGCCCACACCAAGACCTTAAACCATCTTGTCCAGGAGCTGCTTTATGCTGATGACGCCGCCCTCGTCGCTCACACAGAAGCAGCTCTGCAGTGTTTAACATCCTACTTTGCTGGGGCTGCTGAGCTCTTTGGGCTGGAAGTCAGCTTAAAGAAAACAGAAGTTCTCCATCAACCTGCACCTCAGGAAGTCCCCCATCATCCCCACATCACCATTGGCCAATCAGAGCTCAAATCAGTCCAGCAGTTTAATTACCTAGGGAGCCTCATCTCCTCGGATGGTGAGATTGACGGAGAGATGGACAACAGGTTAGCAAAGGCATAGAGAGCTTTTGGAAAACTCCATAAAAGAGTTTGGCAAAATAAACACTTGAAGAAAAGCACAAAGATCAGTGTTTACAGAGCCACTGTGCTGTCTACTCTTGTCCTAGTTAGGACAACTGAGATCAGTTCATCATGGTGGGTGTAACCCAAAACTGTATTCTATAGCCTTCCATGTCATTTCCCAGAAACTAGACTATTGTTGTCAATAGACTATTGGCACCCTCTGCCCATAGAGCCTGACTCCTCAGGCTATAAACTAGGTGTTAAGAGGCCTGTGAGATAGGAGGATGTTTCTGTCCTCACACCCTTTGTGAAACTCCCCGCCCTGAGGGGAGTACCAAGCATTCCTGCCTGAACTGGAGGATATATAATCTTGGAGTTTTGGAACATTTTTAAACCCACTCGTGGGATCCAGAGGAAGGCTGCATCTCATCGCTCTCAACCAGACTTAGACCATCACTGGACTGCGATCACCACTTCTGGCCAGACTGCAGCAGCTCTCCCACCAACAGGTTCTTCCCCTCTCCCTTTACTTTGGACTCAAACGGGGCCCAAGGAACACCACTTTGTTCATGCCCCAGGGCACTGGGTTATACATTTGGGTTTTTGTGGGATGAGACCAATTGTTTGTTTGTATTATTGTACTTACTGTATTATTTTAATAAATTGTTATTCTGACTTATAATCTCTCCTTTGAGTTGAGTTCATTCCCCCTGATGGTTAACTTTTAAACCAGTACATCGTCGTGCTTGTACTGTCTATTTTAGTACTAACCCTCGAGGTCTTACTCTGGCAAAAGATCCCCAAGAGTTAGATTTAATGAGATCACTGTCTGTACATAACACAAGTGGTAATGGGACTCAAACCTGTTTTATGTTGGGATTATTTCAATCTAGATTAAGTGTTTATCAAAGCCACGACTTGTCCAGCTAGCACAAACTGCCTAGCCTGTACACAGAAGAACTGTAGAGCCTGAGTGAAACAGTAGAACACACAAAGAAAGTAACAGTAACAACTAGTCCTATAGACTTGTAGCTTCAATCTATTTTTGGTTCTACGTCTGAATAAGTTTTAAGTTTTGTTAAAGAAAAGCCTACGATGGTTGTTGACAATTGTTGTAATTTTAGTAATAGTTCATATTGTTTTTTCTTGTATTGTTAAATGTGTAAGTGCTATAACAGAGAAAACATTGTTGGCCCAGAATAAAAAAACGGGGGTATTTGTAGGGAATTGGCTATAAAACACGGCTTGCCTAGGCCATGGGAACATCTTAGATAGCGAGGTTGCAGTGCCCTTGTACCCTGTTAGCTGACTGGCAAACAGGACATTGTGATTAGCAAAACAAAAAGCAACTGAGTACCACCTGTGTCAACAAAGAAATGAGTAAGAGGTGAGATCAACATTTAAGCAGAACCAATAATGAGCTTAGCTTTTGCAACATGTATGAACTAATTATAAAGCATATATTAAGCTGCTAGCAATGATCAATAAACGAAGTTTGCTGATTCTCATATTGAGCGTCTCATTCTTCCCTCGTCCAACAGGGTCCAACATCTCCTGCCTTGGCCTGGCCCCCTCTCAGCTCAGCACTGACCCCTTTGCAAATGGGGCATTGTCTTGGTGCCATTGCAGGGGGATGTCCTGCCCCAGTGTCCCAGTGTTCCTTTAATTCCCAGAGGCCCTGCAGTGTCCCAGTGGCCCCTTGATTCCATGACCTTCGGAAACACCTCAGGGTTCCTTTGGTTCCATGAGGCCCCCATGTCCCAAAGGCCCCTGGATTCCAGGAATTCCGCAGTGTCACAAGGTTCCTTTTTTTCCATAGGGCCCTGCAGTGTCCCAATTGTGCCTTGATTCCAGGAGTATCCAAATTCTCCCGGGGTTCCTTTGGTCTCAGGAGGTCCCGCAGTGTCCCAGCGGCCCCTTCATTCCAGGCAGGTCCAGGGAGACGAAGCCAAAGACGGAGCCCCGACCCCGTCAGCATCTTGGGGGGCGGGGGGGCAGGACCTGGGAAACGGCTGGGAAGGGACTGGGATGGACTGGGATGGACTGGGATGGACTGGGATGGATTGAGACTGACTGGGATGGACTGGGACAGACTGGGATGGACTGGGACAGACTGGGACAGACTGGGATGGACTGGGATGGATTGGGATGGACTGGGATGGACTGGGATGGATTGGGATGTATTGGGATTGACTGGGATGGACTGGGCTGGCCTGGGACAGACTGGGACAGACTGGGACAGACTGGGATCGACCAGGACACCAGGATACACTGGGACCAGGACCCAGCAGGACCCCCCGGGAACAGGATCTGAGCACACTGGGACCCTCCAGGACCAGAACTGGGGCAACAGCGATCAGACTGGGAGCAACTGGGACCACACTGAGGGCTACTGGGAGCAACTGGAGGCCACATAGGATATAGTGGGAGTGCCTTGGAGTCACTGGGATCATACCGGTGCAAACTGGAATGTTACTGGGGCAACTGGGAGTGACTGGGAAGGACTATGAGCATGCTGAGGGCTCTGCTGGGATATCCTGGGAGTGTCTGCAACCATGGTGGGGGTGACTGGGACCATACTGGGAGTGACTGGGACTACGGGAAGGGGAATTAGGACCAGGCTGGGGGCAACTGGAAGGAACTGTGAGTGACTGGATCTACAAGAGAAGCAACTGGGATTGACTGGGACTGTCAGGAGGGAGGACTGGGATCATACTTGGAGTGACTGGATCTGTGCTAGGGGCAACTGGGACCATGATGGGGACAACTGGGATCATCCTGGGATCACGGTGGGAGAAGCTTGGCCCACGCTGGGAGCAACTGAGACCACACTGAGGGTGACTGGGGTAATACTGGGATCATACCAGGAGTGAGTGGGATCATGCAGGAGGTGATTGGGATCATACTGGGAGCAACTGGGAGTGCACTGGGGATGACTGGAAGTGGCTGTGAGCAGCTGGGATCATGCTGGAAGCTTCTGGGGCAACTGGGAATGAGTGGGACCACATGGAGGAAACTGGGAGCAACTGGGAGAGACCAGGAGTGACTGGGATCATCCTGGGACTGACTGGGCGCTGAATGCGAAAAATCGGTCCGAGAAACTGCTCAGAGACTTTTTTATCTTTAAGCAGCAAGGGATTTGTTTATTCAACGTTGGGAGCAAGCCAGCTGGCGCTGGACAAACTTGCTCAAAGGCTTCACACAAAATCAGCATTTTTATCCAATCTTCAGCTGGGATTAAATGCATATTCAAGTGATTACAACATCTATCGATGCATATTAATAACAGGCGGAGTAGAGGTGGAGCTCAGGCGGGGCTTGGGGCGGTGTTTCTCTTGGCCCTCAATCCTGAGGGTACTTCCACTCTTCCTCCATGGCTCTGGGGGCTTCAACTCATCTTCCTCAGCTTGACCTTCCTTCTCTTCCATTCTTCTTCACCCGCTCACTGAAGCTTGGAAAAAGCCCTGGCTCCCGGCC
>NW_021938013.1:0-7879 GCF_001715985.3 Manacus vitellinus
CTTGGGAGCCCACAGCCAGCGGGGCTGAGGGAGGCCCTGGCAGCTCCCCAGCACCTCCCTCTCAGTGGGACACCTCTGGCAGCCTCTCCCAGCTCGGGAACCCTCCAGTTTGCAACACTCCAAAGACCCTCCCTGATGCCCAGGACAATTCTGATCCCCCTCAACAAACACTCCTCCAGCTGTGACCCTTGTCTGCTGGGAAACACAAAGGGATTTGGGGGAGTGTTTACCTGACAACAAGGAGAATTTGGGAGAGGGACCTTTCCCCACCCAGCTCTTGATGTGTGCACACATCTCTGCCTGGGTGTGGGTGTGAATTGACTGTGGTGGGAAGGTTGTTATTGTGAATCTATAATTCAGTCACTGTTAAAATTGTAGCAAATGCTATTGAATCACTTGATAATTGTTCAAATGGTGAATGATTAAGTGCTACTAATGTCTTTTGCCCCCTTGTCTTTGGATCCAAATCCTTTGTGCCCTGACCCTCTTGCATCCCAAGGCTCTCTGTAAATCATTCCCTTTCATCAAAAAATATGTATTTTTCGTGACGTCCACTTTAAAATCTCCCTCCTTAGCTAAACTACAAAACAACTCCAATTAGCTGTTCAAGTCTTGATGACTTGAAGACAGTTAAAGGAAGACAAAGAATTTGTTTTTCAGTGTTTTAATGGGTCCCACAGTGTGTTTGGAGTTGCATCAGCTGTCAGTCCAGGATGGGCCATGGCAGAACTGGTGAGGCTGGGGGGTGAGGAGCAAGGTTGATTATACTGGGTCAGTGTGGATCTCCTGAGGAGACACTCAGCATCAAGATCACTTGGAGAACACCTCTATCACCTCTTCTCTGAACTACAAAATATCCATAATTAAATTAATACAAAAAAAGTACAAACTTTGAAGACTTGTTTTGAAATTGCCTTGAAGACAATTAAAGGAAGACAAAGAGATCCTGAGGGATTTCTGCATTTTAATGAGCCCCACAGTGTGTTTGCAGCCCAGCCCATGATCCTGAGGTACTGAGAGAAGATTGAAGCAGCTGCTGAAGAAGTCAGAAGCCAAAGTGCAAGTGCCTTGAAGCATTGCTGGGCCCCACTGAGGGCAGGCACTGCCAAAGCCTCCCCAGGGACTCCTTGGAGCAGCTCCTTGGAGGCCAGGAGTGCAGGCAGACAAAGGCTCTGGGCAGGCCCCTGCAATGCTGAGCAAAGCCTGCCTTGGTTTTGTGGAGCACAAAGGCCAAGGCCTGAGCCCCAGGCCCTGGCCCAGCAGATCCTGTCCCTCCCGGCTGGCTCAGGGCTGTTTGGGGGGCACTGGGATGGGAGGGGGAGGAACAACAAAGGCCCAAAACTGGGCAACCCCTGCCAGGCTGCTGAGGGAGGGGCGAGGCAGAACCCAAGGGCAGAACCTGCCAGGAAAGTTGCTTGTGGTGGCCTGAGTGGCAGAGGCAGCTGCCAGAGGCAAGGGGACAAAGGCCTGGGTGCCTTTGGGCCTTGCAGCCCTGCCAGAGCCCTTGGCCATCTCTCCTGCAGGCTGTCCTGCCCTGGCCCTGCTGCTGCTCTGGCCTTGCAGGCTGCACACACCCCTCCTGCTTTCCCACCCCCTCCCAGCAGCATTTCTAGACCCTCCCTGATGTCTCTGCACCAGCTCTGGCTGTTGCCATGTGCACTTGGCCTTCTGAACTTGGATCCTGAGCCCCTGTGCCACAGGACATCCCTGCCAGAGCCCAGGCCCTTCTCCTGGGGGTCACTGCAGAGCTGAGCAGATCCAGGTCACCTCCCATTCCTCTGCCAACCCCCTGGGTCTGCTCTGGGCCCTCCAGGTCCTTGCCCTGCTCCCAAGGGCTGTGGGGGTGCTGAATGGTCAGGGCTTGGGGTTTAGAGCTCAGGGTGGGGATTAGGCAGAACTTTGGGAGGTTTGTTGTTCTGCTGGCAGTTCATGATTAGGGGAAGAGCTTGTTGGGCTGGGTCAGGATTAAAGCTTGGCTTTTCATACTGGTAATACAGGTTTGGGAATGGGGTGGGCACTGGAGTAAAAATAAGAGTCTGGAGTTCTGGGGTTGGGCTTTTTCTGGCTTGGAATTAGAGCAGTGGATTCCTTTCCATTGGAGGGGCAGCACTTTTAGGTAGTGTTGGGGCTTGAGGTTACAAAGAGAGTAAAGGCCTACCAGGAGTGCACAGTCAGTGTTTCAGCACCCTCAGCATTACCTGAACCTGGTTTTACCTCATCAAAATCCTTCCTCTCTGTTGGTCAAGCCCCTCTTTCCTTCCCCAAATTTCCTTCCCTTTTGTCCCAGTTCCTCCAAACCTCCTCAGAACTTTCATCAGGATGGGCTCAGCTTTGTGATAACACAGTGCAACCTCATGGAATCAAGGAGCCACTGTGAAACTGCAGAACCTCATGGAATTATGGGGCCATTGTGACATTAGGAAAACCCTTGGAATCAAGAGGCCACTGGGACACTTCAGGGCCCCATGGAGTCAAAGGAACCCAGGGACAGTGGGCAACCTCCTGAAATAAATGGGCCATTGTGACACTGCGAAAACCCATGGAATCAGGAGGCCATTGTGGCACTGCAGGGGCTCTTAGAAACAAAGAAACCCTGGGCCATAGTGGAATTTCATGGAATCAAGAGGCCATTGTGACACTGAGGAACCTCATGGACTCAAGGGGCCACTGTGACACTGCAGGGCCTCCTGGAACCAAAGGAACCCTGAGACATCTCAGAATCTCATGGAACCAAGGGCCCACTGTGCCTCCCCAGAACTCCATGGAATCAAGCAGAGCCGCTGCCTCCCCCCCGCCGCCGCACGGACCGGAGTCGCCGGCTCTGCCCCGCTTGGACACCTCTGGAGTCAGCGTGTTCTTGGGCAGCACAACTGATCTCAGACCAGAGAGTTTCCCACATTTTGCTTTGCCCCCTCTTTTCCCCAGGGCCAGGGCAGCCTCTTTCCATGGTCCCTCTGCTCACACAGGGTGTCCTGCTCTTCTCCTGGCACATCCCATCTCCCCACAGAGCCTTTCCCCAGGGGAACACGTCTGTGCTGGCCTGAGCAGCCCTTCCTGCACCCCCTGCCCGTGCTCCCCACAGCCCCTGAGCTGGGGGGGCTGCTCTGCAGAGCACGGGGGCTGTGGGGCCCAGGGCCATGGGAGACTCTCTTGGGCTGTGCTGCTCAAGCTGGGAGGCAGAGCCAGCTGATGGTGCTCCCTGCACTGACCACCTCCCACAGATGCTCCTGTGTGGCCATGGAGGGGGCTCAGAAGGGCTCTGCCTTGTTCCAGAGCTGGGTCATGGCTTTGGGGGTTGCTCTTGGTCAGCCTGAGGAAGTTCACTGAGGGGAAGATGAGTCACTCCTCAGACTCCTGTCCCTGTTCCTGCTGTGTGCCCTGTGCTCTCATGGATTAAACCAGACACGTGGTCCTTGATCTCTGGGTGACTCCAGCCCAGGCAGGATTCTGCTGTACTTGAGCCCAGCTCTGTCCCAGCAGTGCCCAGGGCCTGTCCCTGCCCGTGGTCACAGCACTGACACCAAGCAGAACAGTGACCAACCAGCCAGAGCACTCAGGGACCTTCCCCAAAGGCACAGAAGGAGAGTGTTGAATTGGGAAGGATCAAGTGCTGCTGCTGCTTCCTTGCAGTGCTGCTGTTCTGGTCCCCTTTTCCCCAACCCCCCTGCACACAGGCACTACCTTGACATTTTACAAAGGTCTCTGAAAAACTATCTCAGAAACACCAGGTTTCTACTGTGTCCTTTCATTTGTTTTAATATGAAGAGAGGGTTCCTCATTTACACAGGGGCAGGGTCAAATTCAGGAAGAAGACAGTGAATTAGAAGCTGGATCGAGAACAAAATTTTATTGTGCTCTACATCATAAAAAGTCAAAATACCAAAGAAAACGTTCTTAGCCCCTCCAAAATCCTGAGAAGAGGGTGTTGGCCTGTAGCAAGTAATGTTAGGAATGATTTACAGAAGAAAACAGGCAGCTTTCTGCTTCTGAAAAGCATCCAATCATCATTTTCCTTATGGCATCCTTGAGCTCCTGGTTCCTGAGGCTGTAGATGAGGGGGTTCAGTGCTGGAGGCACCACCGAGTACAGAACTGACACCACCAAGTCCAGAGATGGGGAGGAGATGGAGGGAGGCTTCAGGTGGGCAAATGTGGCAGTGCTGACAAAGAGAGAGACCACAGCCAGGTGAGGGAGGCACGTGGAAAAGGCTTTGTGCTGTCCCTGCTGAGAGGGGATCCTCAGCACAGCCCTGAAGATCTGCACATAGGACAGCATGATGAAAACAAAACAACCAAAACCTAACAAACAACTTATTGTAAGAAGTCCAATTTCCCTGAGGTAGCCTGAGTGTGAGCAGGAGAGCTTGAGGACGTGTGGGAGTTCACAGAAGAACTGGCCCAGGGCATTGCCCTGGCACAGGGGCAGGGAAAATGTATTGACTGTGTGCAGCAGAGCAATGAGAAAGCCAGTGGCCCAGGCAGCTGCTGCCATGTGGGCACAAGCTCTGCTGCCCAGGAGGGTCCCGTAGTGCAGGGGTTTGCAGATGGCAACGTAGCGGTCGTAGCACATGATGGTGAGGAGGAAATACTCTGCTGACATGAAGAAGGCAAAGAAAAAGAGCTGTGCAGCACATCCCATGTAGGAGATGGTTGTGGTGTCCCAGAGGGAATTGTGCATGGCTTTGGGGACAGTGGTGCAGATGCAGCCCAGGTCTGTGAGGGAGAGGTTGAGCAGGAAGAAGCCCATGGGGGTGTGCAGGTGGTGGTCACAGGCTACGGCGCTGAGGATGAGGCCGTTGGCCAGGAGGGCAGCCAGGGAGATGGCCAGGAAGAGCCAGAAGTGCAGGAGCTGCAGCTCCCTCCTGTCTGCGAATGCCAGGAGGAGGAACTGGGGCAGGGAGCTGCTGTTGGACATTTGCTGATTCGTATCACAGGGTCTGTTCAGAAAAGGAAGCCACAGGGTAGAATTACAACAGCCACCTCTGACAATATCACTCCAGATTTCAATGTAATTAATTTCAAGATTTAATCAAATTTTTCTGTCTAATATGTGCTGGCAGAGGGTTCTGTGTGGCAGGAACTCTTGTCATGTACTGCCAAGGAGTTCAATGTGCCCTTCCAGGCCAGCACTGTAGTTGTGCTGGACGGAGCAGGACAGGAGCCCTCCCGCAGAGAAGCCAAGGGCTGGGACAGGAGAGTGCCCACCCCCAAAGGAAGGCTCAGAACTGCCCAGGATCCTGCTCAGACAGAGCTGGGCCTTGCTGGGGGCAGCTCCAAACCCAGCAGCACAGACCCAGCAGAGAGGGCAGGGTCCTGCAGGGGAGAAGTTTTCCAGGTGGAGGCAGCTCCTTGACCAGCACACAGTGCCCAGCAGAGCTGCAGGGAAGGGCCCCCAAAGCTGCCTGAACGCCCCCTCCCCCAGGCCTTGGGGGCACTTGCCCCCCACTCCCTGCCCAGGGCTCTGCTGCCTGGAGCTGTCCCTGCCAGCAGCTGCTTCCCTGGGCCCAGGGCTGGGCCCTGCCAGTGCTGCCAAAGCCCAGCCCAGCCCTGGGGACTCAGCTCTGCCCTGCAGAGCCCTCCCAGCAGCACAGGGCACTGCCCAGGGGCATCTCTGGCTGGGCAGGCTCTGATGGCAATGTCAGAGCAACCCTGAGAAAGCTGGAAAATGACACTGATGCGTCTGTAAGACAGTTTTGATGTCTGATACTCTCAGGTTCAATGCCCTCTAATCTAACAGAGTTCAAGTTTCAGTGTCTCCTCCTGTGCTCACAGATTCATTTCCCTGTTGCAGTCAGCACCCAGACAACCCAGAGTATAACACTGAAAGAACTGGTTCATTCTCTTTAAGGTACCCCCTGTCTGTCTGTGCCTCTTGCAAATACCTTCTGGGAAATTTCCTGCTTAGATCTGGAGCTGTGACCAGCCCTCATCCCTGCAGCACATCTTGGAGATCAGAAGGACTCTGCCCTGCACTGCTCTCCCAGGAGTTGTTCCTTCCCCACAGTCCTTCTCCCCCAGCCCCGTGGCAGCTCCTTGGCCGGGCTGAGAGCTGACCCTGGCAGGCAGCAGAGTCCCTGCCCAGCACACAGAGCCCTGGGGGCAGGACCCTGCTCTGCCCCACAGCCCTGGGCACCCCTGGCTGCACCCCCACCTTCCCACCCCACAGCCAGCCCTGGCACAGGGAACCTTCTGGCCCTGGGCCTCTGATGGGGCAGCAGCAAGTCCTGCTCTGCAGCAGCTTCTCCTGCTGCACCCCAGCAAATCCAGCAGAGCCATCCTGACAGCTCCTGCCACTGCTGCCATTTGGCAGCTGGCAGAGGCACTTGCAGGAACTCACCTGCACTGCTCTGCAGCCACAGCCTGAGCGTGGCAAAGGGCTGGCAAGGTTCCTGCCCTGAGCAGCTCTGCCCTGTCCTCCCACCCCAGGATCCCTTGAACCTCCTGCTCCCTTCTCCTCTCTGCCCTTGCTGCCTGCAGCTCCTGCCCTGCTCTGCCATATGGCCACTTCCCCTGCACTGCAGCAACTGGGAGAGTCCTGCTGAAAGGTCCTGGAAGCTGTGGGATGTGGTAGCATTAGGAGATGCCTCCAGGAAGGCAAGTTGAACTTTCCTACAGCCAGAGAATTCTTCATTCAAGTCCTCGGAAAGTTTCTCCTGTAGTGAGAGCTCAGTCACCTCCCAGCCCAGGCTGCCTCTCATCTCTCTGCCTTCTCTCCTGTGCCCTGGGTGCTGCAGGCAGTGCCCTCAGCCCTGCTGGGCTGTGCAGAGGAGCTGCTCACCAGCAGAGCTGTCTCTTTGAAGCTCTTCTTGCTTGCCAGGAGCTCCCTGTGTGCCAGGAGCCCGGCCCAGCTCAGCAGCACAGCAAAAGCCCCAGGCATTTCAAGACCCTCAGGTGACTTGAGGTTGTTTACCTGAGACTCAGTCCCTGAGAGGAAGTTCAAACAACTTCTCAAGAAGTCAAAATGAGATTGAAACACTAAAGTTTCTAATGAGTCTCACTGAGGGACACAACTGAGAAGGTGTCCCCAGATTCCAGTTAGAGCAGAAATCTGCAGTGATGACAAGGATGGACAAGCAAGGGAAAGGTGGCTCTGATGCTGAATAAACCTTGACTTGTTTCCTTAATCCAAGAGGCCAAGCCCTGACCCCCAGCCCCTGGGAAGTCAGATCCTGTCCCTGCCTCATTCCTCAGGGCTCTTCCTGGGGCACTGGGATGTGGGATGTGCAATGCCAAGGGCAGGACCATGGGGTGGCACCTGCCAGGCTGCTGAGCAGGGACAAGGAGGCCATGAGGCCCCAGGGCTGCAAGGGGCACTCCCCTCCTCCTGGCATCAGGGGCACAGACAGCAGCCCTGGCCAAAGGCCTGCAGAAGGTGGCTCTGTCAGGGCCTTTCAGCTTCTCCCCATGCCTGTCTCCTCTCCAGCCCAGGCTGTCCTACGGTGTCCATGCCCTGCCCCTTTCCCTGCAGGCTGTCGTCATCCCCCCGGCTGCCCCACCTGGCTGGCACCTTCCTGCACTGACATCTCTGCGTCCTCCCTGGCTCTTCCTGGACACACAAAGCCTTGGGCTCATCCAGACTCTTTCTGGGTGATGTGTTGCAGCACAGTGTTTCCCATGGAATGAAATTCCTCTTTCCTCATGTCCACTCGGGACATCCCCAGCTGCACTTGGCATTAATTTTTTCTTTCTCATGCTCTTTCCTGCTCTGACAAAAGGATCCACCATCTCTAAATCCTCCCTTCAAGCCCTCTCAGGGCTGTCCTGTGCTGTCCTCAGTCTCCACACCATTGAGGTCACAGCTCCTTAGCCCCTCTCTAGTACTCATGTGCTTGAGACCTTTAAAGCCCATCTTGGGAGATCTCTGGGCACTCACTAATTTT
>NW_021938014.1:0-8797 GCF_001715985.3 Manacus vitellinus
GCATTCAGCTTACACCTGAAAGATATCTGTTCCATATCAGATCGCCTTGAAGCCTAACTCTAGCTCTTCTACCAGATTACATATAAACTAAGTTAATACTACCCATTAAATCAAAACATTCTCTCACTCAACCTAGTATAGGCGATAGAAAGGTAAACTCAAGACGCAATAGCGATCATGTACCGTAAGGGAAGAATGAAAGAGTAATGACAAACCAAGCAATAAATAGCAAAGACCAACCCTTGTACCTTTTGCATCATGATTTAGCGAGAACTACCCAAGCAAAATGCCAATTTAAGCTTGCTTCCCCGAAACCCAAGCGAGCTACTTACGAGCAGCTATCTACTGAGCAAACCCATCTCTGTTGCAAAAGAGTGGGAAGACTCGTTAGTAGCGGTGAAAAGCCAATCGAACTGGGTGATAGCTGGTTGCCTATGAAATGAATCTTAGTTCTCTCTTAATTCACCTCCCAGGACTACACTCAACCCACATGAAGCGAATTAAGGGCTATTTAAAGGAGGTACAGCTCCTTTAAAAAAGAATACACTCTCCCCTAGCGGATAAATTTAATTACAGCTTAATTGTGGGCCTTCAAGCAACCACCATTAAAGAATGCGTCAAAGCTCCTCACCTAAAAAAATCTAAACTTCCTCATGACTCCCTCTTCCCCAATAGGCCAACTTACATTAAATAAGAGAATTTATGCTAAAATAAGTAACTAGGGATCCCCTCTATGGCGCAAGCTTACATTACAACATTATTAACAATCCACAGGATATTTTTTAACCTTAACAAGACCTTATACCCAAAACTCTGTTAACCCACCTATGGAGCGCCCCCAAAGACGATTAAAATCTGTAAAAGGAACTAGGCAAATCCAAGGCCCGACTGTTTACCAAAAACATAACCTTTAGCAAACCAAGTATTAAAGGTGAAGCCTGCCCAGTGACAATTCGTTCAACGGCCGCGGTATCCTAGCCGTGCAAAGGTAGCGCAATCAATTGTCCCATAAATCGGGACTTGTATGAATGGCTTAACGAGGTCTTAGCTGTCTCCTACAGATAATCAGTGAAATTGATCTTCCCGTGCAAAAGCAGGAATAACCCCATAAGACAAGAAGACTCTGTGGAACTTTAAAATCTACTACCACTCCCATAAACAATACTCACCCACAGGGCCTACTCCCCCGGGATTTTGCTGGTGTGCATTTTTTGGTTGGGGTGACCTTGGAGACAAACTTAACCTCCAAATATCAGACAATCCATCTTAACCAAGAACTACCCATCAACGTGCTAATAGTAACCAGACCCAATATAATTGATTAATGAACCTAGTTACCCCAGGGATAACAGCGCAATCTCCTTCAAGAGCCCACATCGACAAGGAGGTTTACGACCTCGATGTTGGATCAGGACATCCTAGTGGGGCAACCGCTACCAAGGGTTCGTTTGTTCAACGATTAACAGTCCTACGTGATCTGAGTTCAGACCGCAGTAATCCAGGTCGGTTTCTATCTATGTTACAACTCCTTCTAGTACAAAAGGATCGAAGAAGTAAGGCCTATGCCACAAGCACGCCTTCGCACCCAGTAATGAACCCAACTAAATTACTAAGAGCTCCACCATAACCCCCTCCTAGAAAAGGACCACTAGCGTGGCAGAGCTTGGCAAATGCAGAAGGCTTAAGCCCTTTACCCAGAGGTTCAAATCCTCTCCCTAGCTCCAACGCAAACCTCATGACAATTCACTTAACCCTCACTTACTTTATTATATCAATATCCTATGCTCTCTCCATCCTCATCGCCGTAGCATTTCTTACCCTAGTTGAACGTAAGATTCTAATTTATAGCAAGCCCGAAAAGGGCCTAATATTGTAGGACCATTTGGCCTCTTACAACCTATAGCAGATGGAGTAAAGCTATTCATTAAAGAACCAATTTGTCCATCAAGTTCATCCCCTTACTTATTTATATCTACTCCTATCTTAGCCCTTCTCCTAGCAATTACAATCTGAACACCACTTCCCCTACCCTTTCCCCTTACTGACCTAAACCTTGGCATACTCTTCCTTCTAGCTCTATCTAGCTTGGCAGTCTACTCAATTCTATGATCAGGGTGAGCCTCTAACTCAAAATATGCCTTAATCGGCACCCTCCGAGCAGTCACACAAACTATCTCTTACGAAGTTACCCTAGCCATTATTCTCCTATCCGTAATTATCCTTAGTGGTAACTACACCCTCAATACCCTAGCTACAACTCAAGAACCTCTCTACCTCATTTTCTCCTCCTGGCCCTTAGCAATAATACGATATATCTCCACTCTTGCCAAAACAAACCGCGTTCCATTTGACCTGACAGAAGGAGAATCTGAACTAGTCTCAGGGTTCAACGTAGAATATGCTGCAGGGCCATTCACCTTGTTTTTTCTTGACAAATATGCTAATATTATACTAATAAATGCACTCACAACCATTCTATTCCTAAACCCCAGCTCACTTAATCTCCCTCAAGAACTCATTCCCCCTACTTTAGCTACAAAAACCCTCCTCCTTTCTGCAGGATTCTTATGAATCGGCACCTCTTACCCTCGATTCCCATATGATCAACTCATACATTTGCTTTGAAAAAACTTCTTACCCCTAACATTAGCCTTATGCCTATGGCATACCAGCCTTCCTATCTCCTATGCAGGCCTACCCCCCTACCTAAGACACTCAAGGAAATGTGCCTGAATCCAAAAGGGTTACTATGATAAAGTAAACATAGAGGTATACCAATCCTCTCATTTCCTAATTTTAGAAAAGTAGGAATCGAACCTACACTAAAGGAATCAAAATCCTCTATACTCCCTCTATATTATTTTCTAGTAAGGTCAGCTAATTAAGCTATCGGGCCCATACCTCGAAAATGATGGTTTAACTCTACCTTAAACCCCAAACCGTAAACCCTAAAACCTAAACCCTAACCCTTGCTAACCTTAACCCTAACCCTAGCCCTAGCATCTCATAGCAGAGGGAGGGAGGGGCCTGATTCCTCATCAGATATATCAACAGTCAAAAGCCTGTAAGCTCAGCTCTTGCCTTTTCAGGGCTTCACACCGTCAACACTGGAGGGAGGGAGGGGCCCAACTGCTCATCAGAGGTATCATGCAAGTCAAAAGCCTGAAAAGTCTCCTAGAATGCATAAATCATTAACCATTTCAGTCTCTGACAATTGGTCCACACAGTAACTGCAAGCTATGCCCAAAGCCTGTTCCCTAACCTTAGAAGAGAGACTGCAACCCTCGAGATGTTGGAGGCTCGAGGCAAGGTCCATGACACTAATCATGGCTATAACTCATAACTTCTTGGAGTATGGGGACTTCCCTCCTTCACCCCCGGCAGATCAAGGCCACCACTTCAACTGACAGACATGGAAGCATCGCTGGACCCTGCGGGCGGTGACTATATACATCTGTCCACTCTCAGCTTTTCTTTCTCTTACTCTCCCTTGCTCTTATCCTGCCTTTCTCTCCCCTATGCATTTTCTTTCCCCCCCCCAAAGGTTATCTCTGTGTCACATTGTGGTATGACAGCACCCAAACTGCTAGCATGCCTGTTGATACAGAATTGTTAAAATAAACCTTGCCAGTATATGTTTTCAGACACCGATTATTTAGTGTCGTTTCACTTTAATCCACCCCAAGGGAATTATTAATAACAACCTGAGTTACCCCCTCTCCCCTTTTCCTGGGGCGGGTTGTAGCACCAATCAGCACTGACTCCGCCCAGTAGGCGGAGCCAGTGACGCAGAACAATCAACACGGACTCCACCTCTTGACTCCACCCAGTGGGCGGGGCCAGTGCTCTATAGAAGCAGAGTACATACCGGACGGCGGTGGGTATTCTGCCAGACACGCAACAGAACAGCAACAGTAAAGGCAGAGACCCAAAAGAAAAAGCAAAAGATTCTGACAGCGGTGGGCACTGAATCGGGCTTATAGTCCGAGAGGGGTTTACTGGGCACCACTGCGTTCCTGGAATGGGGCAAACCCGCGATAGTTAGATCGCGCCTTGAGACAGATTCTGACTAACCCTAACCCTAACCCTAACCCTAACCCTAACCCTAACCCTAAACCCTAACCCCAACCCTAACCCTTACCCTAACCCTAACCCTAACCCTAGTAGCTTGCAGTCTCTTTTTGAAAGTTAGGGTTAGGGAACTGGTTTTGTGCATAGCTTGCAGTCTCTTTTTTAAGGTTAAGGTTAGGGAACAGGGTTTGCACATAGCTTGCATTCGCTTTTTTAGGATTAGGGTCAGGGAATAGGGTTTGCGCATAGCTTACAGTCTCTTTTTTAAGGTTAGGTTCAGAGAAAAGGGTTTGCGTATAGCTTGCAGTCTCTTTTTTAAGGTTAGGGTTAGGTAACAGGGTTTGTGCATAGTTTGCAGTCTCTTCTTTAAGGTTAGGGTTAGGGAAGAGGGTTTGCGCATAACTTGCAGTCTCGTTTTTAGGGTTAGGGTTAGGGAAAAGGGTTTGCGCATAGCTTGCATTCTCACTTTTAAGGTTAGGGTTAGGGAAAAAGGTTTGCGCATAGCTTGCAGTCTCTTGGTTAGGGTTAGGGTTAGGGAACAGGGTTTGCGCATAGCTTCCAGTCTCTCTTTTAATGTTGGGGTTAGGGGACAGTGCTCTATAGAAGTAGAGTACATACTGGACAGCAGTGGGGATTCTGCCAGACACGCATCTGAACAGCAACAGCAAAAGCAGAGACCCAAGAGAAAAAGCAAAAGATTCTGACAGCGGTGGGCAATGAATCGGGCTTACAGCCTGAGAGGGGCTTATTGGGCACCGTTGCGTGTCCAGAATGGGCTAAAACCGCGATTGTTAGATCGCGCACTGAGACAAATTCTTCCTAACCCTAACCCTTACCCATACCCCTAACCCTAACCTAACCCTAACCCTAACCCTTACAGTAACCCTGTCTTTTGCTAACCCTAAACCTAACCCTAACCCTAACCCTAACTTTTGCTAACTCTAACTCTAACCCTAAATTTCCTAACCCTAACCCTAACCCTTTCTAACCCTAACCCTTTCTAACCCTAACCCTAACTCAAAACCTAACCCTAACCCTAACCCTAAACCCTAACCCTAACCCTTACCCTAACCCTAAACCCTAAACCAAAAGGAAACTTCCTTTGCTATGCCTACTGGGCGGAGTCAGTGCTGATTGGTGTTACAACCCACCCCAGGAAAAGGGGAGAGGGGGTAACTCAGGTTTTTATTAATAATTCCCTTGGGGTGGATTAAAGTGAAACGACACTAAATAATCGGTGTCTGAAAACATAGACTGGCAAGGTTTATTTTAACAATTCTGTATCAACAGGCATGCTAGCACTTTGGGAGTTGGGCTATCAGTTGGGAGGCATGGCTGAAAATAGGAAACAACAGCCCTAATTCCCAGGAAAGAAAGCCTGGAAGCTTTGGCTTTGTGGTGCAGTTGGTGGGCCACACTGGGCACTCCATGGGCAGGCAATAAGAGTTTTCTGCATCTGGGAGTCAATCTGGGGGCCTCGGAGTGTTTGAGGGGAAGTTGGGAGTGTCCTGTGGGACCAGGATGGGATTTGAGGGCTCCTGGAGGGGTTGGGACGGGTGTATACTGCGGGCATCGTCTAGTATTGATGGGGGTAATCAGTGAGCTGACTGTTTCATAATCATCCAAATTTTAACATACAATATGATTATTAGAATAAAAAGCAAAAAGGTAATATCAACAAAACAGTAACAGGGTGAAGCTCTTGGTTGAAGACTAGTTTCTTCTTTTTCTCCAGTGATTTTAATTCTTTTTCGTCTGGGTTTTAATCCCATCTTTGGCATTTTGCTGCAAACATTTTGTCCCCATATCCATTGGAAATTGTATTAACTGTTGATGAGAACAAAGTGGAATCCCAAGGTTTGTGATATATTGATAGGATTTCACTGGTTGGCTTTTAATTTGTCCAGGTTTATCGCCATAATGCTTCTGCTCTTTAACCACTTGAATCAGAATGAATTGAGTTGTTTTCTGGGTCGGGTTCTCTTTTTGAGTCTAAGGTTTTTTAGTGGATTCAGTATCAGGCACAAAGGAAATTGAGGGAGGTAAAGAATAATCTTCCCTTTGTTCATTATCACAGGGATCACTCAGTGTATTTTCATTAATGTGAGGAAAGCTGGGAGACTCTAGAAACATCAGTTGAACTTCAAATTCTCCTTGTTTCTTTCTCTCCTGAGACTTAGAATCAGGGTTCTCTGTGGTTTCCCAAGTCTCAATGCCAGGGTAAGACACTGGTTTAGGAAGTTGCCTGACCAAACCAGGAGCCTGTTTTTTTAGCAACAGTTTTCTCTCTGCACTCTGGCGCAACAAGACTTTGAAGGTGGTCAACCTCAGTTTGAAGCAGCTCATTTTTAGCAACAAATTTATCCAATTTTTCTCCTGTTTCCCTCTCAAAGGCTAACGATGACTTCAGCACCACATTTTCTGATTTCAAAACAGTAGATTCAACATCAGAAATCCATTCATGACTTCTCTGTCACCACTCCATCCAAATGTCTGTGCTCTCACGTTGACCTGAGAGAAACCTCAGGCAGGTGGAAAAGGGCAGATAAAGAAAAAACAGATGGGTCCAGCAGAAGTGATGCTGCTTCTGTCAAAAGCAGAGCAGAGACCGAAAGCACTTTAGGAAGTTGCTTACAGAAGCACTTGTGCATTCCAAGTTACAGCTCAGGAGTCTCAGTGACTTGTCCAACATGAGAGTTTCTTTTCCATTTCTCAACCCCCAGATTCTTCAGGAGTAGGAAACTGGAAACACTGACTGAGAAAAGCTCCATTCCTTCCTAATAATTGTGCTTTGTCCTTCCCATTTGACAGTGCTCTTGGAAATGTGCTGCTGTGATCTGGATCTGTGAGCAGCCCTGACCTCCCAGAGCACTCATCCAATGGCAGGAAGACCCCACCTGGCTCCTGCTGGGGTTCTTGCCACCACGACCCACTATGGGTCAATGGAATGGGGAGCAGGGCGGTGGGACCAGTAAGGACCAGTTAAGGGACTTGGGGGCACTTCAGCATCTCCATCAAGGTCAGACCATTATAGACCAGTATAGACCAGTGTAGACCAGTATAGACCAGTATAGACCAGTATAGACCAGTAAAAAACCAGTACGGACCAGTATGGACCAGTATGGACCAGTACAGGTCACTAGAACAGTGAGCAGGGTGGTGGGACCGATAAGGACCAGTTAAGGGGGTTGGGGGCACTTCAGCATCTCCATCAAGGTCAGACCAGTACAGACCGGTACAAACCAGTATGGACCAGTATAGACCAGTATGGACCAGTATAAACCAATATAAACCAGTACGGGTCACTGGAACACGGAATGGGGTGGTGGGACCAGAAAGGACCAGTTAAGGGGGTTGGGGGCACTTCAGCATCTCCATCAAGGTCAGACCAGTACAGACCAGTATAAACCAGGATGGACCAGTATAAACCAGTATGGACTAGTACGGGTCACTGGAACGCGGAATGGGGTGGTGGGACCAGTAAGGACCAGTTAAGGCAGAACTCAGCTGGGACTTAGTGGTTTGCGGGTGGGCGTGTCCCTTCTTTAGGTGGGCGTGGTCTCTCCCTGGTGGGCGTGTCCCATCCCAAGGTGGCCATAGCCTCTGCAAGTGGGCGTGTCTTTTGCATCCTCTCCCCCTCCCTGAACTGGGAGCTCAACTGGGACTTACTGGGTTTTGGGTGGGCGTGTCCCCTCCCAATGATGGACCCACTTTCAGCCCCTCCCCCCACCTTTAAGGGAGTCGCCCCACCAAGCCCTCCCCCCCATCTGCACCCTCCAAATCCTCAGTGGTCTGCTTCCTCCCGGCAGCCTCAGGGTCCCTTCTCTTGCCCGCTCCCCCAGTGAACTGCTACACCCCACTCTCAGGAGCCCTCCCTGCCCCTCCCCCACCTTCAGGGGCCCTCAGGACCCCTCCCCCAACCTCAGAGACTCTCCTGCCCCTCCCCCCCCCTCGGGGAACTTCCTACCCTTCCCCCACCCTCAGGGACCCTCAGGGCCCCTCCTTCACTTTCGGGGTCCCTCCCTGCCCCTCCCCAACCCTCAGGACCCTCCTGCCCCTCCCCCCACCTCGGGGTCCCTCCTGCCCCTCCCCCACCCTCAGGGACCCGCCTACCCCTCCCCCACCCTCAGGGACGGTCCTGCCCTTCCCCCACCCTCAGGGAACCTCCTGCCCTTCCCCCACACTCAAGGACCATCCTTCCTCCCCCCCCACTGGGGCCGTTACTGGTCCCTTACTGGTCTGTACTGGGAAGGGAGAGGGGAGGGGCTGCCCCCTCGAGGCCCCTCCCCCCAGTGACATCACCGGGTCCCAAAAATAGCCCCGGGGGCCCAAACTGGAGGGGGGACCTGGAACCGCTCCCAGTGTGACCAGTTCAATTACTGAGAGGGACTGGGAGGGAACTGGGAGGGACTGGGAGGGACTGGGAGGGGGCAGGGCTTCCCCCCCTCCCCCCCCTCCGTGTCCTTGGGGTGACCTTGGGGAGGGAGGGGGATGGGCCGCTCCCAGTGGCCCCAGTAGCTCCCAGCAACCCCAGTAATGCCTCCGGTATCTCCAGTGGCCCCCCCAGTAGCTCCTAGTAGCTCCCAGTAACCCCAGTGTCTATCCCAGTAGCTCCCAGTAACTCCCAGGAATCCTAGTGTCCATCCCAGTAACTCCCAGTAACCCCAGTGTCCACCCCAGTAGCTCCCAGTAACTCCCAGTAAGCCCCCCAGTAGCTCCCAGTAAC
>NW_021938015.1:0-3062 GCF_001715985.3 Manacus vitellinus
GGAGTTGTCACAGGGGGACACTGTGGGGTCAGGAATTTTGGGATCCAGGGGTCCCACTGGAGCTGTCCAGCAGGATGTGGCAGTTGGGGACACAGGGGGTGGCAGGGGGACACTGTGGGGTCAGGAATGTTGGGATCCAGGGCTCCCACCGGAGTTGTCCAGCAGGATGTGGCAGTTTGTAGAATCCGGCCGGTCGTGTCCCAGTCGGAGCCGCGCTCGTGGAAACCCCCGAGGGAGAGCCAGACATCACAGTCCCTGGGGACAGGAGAGCCAGACATCACATTCCATGGGATGGGGAGAGCCAGACATCACATTCCATGGGGACAGGAGAGCCAGACATCACAGTCCCTGGGGACAGAGGGACAGGAGAGCCAGACATCACATTCCCTGGGGATGGGAGAGCCAGACATCACATTCCATGGGGACAGGAGAGCCAGACATCACATTCCATGGGGATGGGGACAGGGAGAGCCAGACATCACATTCCCTGGGGACAGGAGAGCCAGACATCACATTCCTTGGGATGGGGACAGGGACACATCACATTCCATGGGAACAGGGACACAGGGACACATCACATTCCCTGGGATGGGGACAGGGACACAGGAACACATCACATTCCCTGGGGATAGAGGGACAGGGAGAGCCAGACATCACATTCCTTGGGATGGGGACAGGGACACATCACATTCCTTGGGGACAGGGACACAGGGACACATCACATTCCCTGGGATGGGGACACAGGGACAGGGACACATCACATTCCCTGGGGACAGGAGAGCCAGACATCACATTCCCTGGGGATGGGGACAGGGACACATCACATTCCTTGGGGACATGGGGACAGGGACACGTCACATTCCCTGGGATGGGGACAGGGGCACACGGGACCCCCCGCCCTGCCCTTGTCCCCAGCCCTGTCCCCGTTCCTGGTTTTGTCCCCAGTGCCATCCCTGACCCCGTTCCTGTCCCAAACCCTATCCCTGACCCTGTTCCTGTCCCTGACCCTGTTCCTGTCCCAAACCCTGTCCCTGACCCTGTTCCTGACCCCGTCCTTGTCCCAAACCCTATCCCTGACCCCCGTCCTTGTCCCAAACCCTACCCCTGGACCCCATTCCTGTCCCAGCTGTTCCAGGTGTGTCCCCAGGTGTGTCCCCAGTTCCCCCAGTCCCCCCAGTTGCCCGTACCTGGCCAGCTGCCACGTACTCCATTGCCGCAACGGTGGGTGTCCCCAGTTTCCCCAGTTTCCCCCAGTCCCCCAAGTAGCCCCAGTCACCTCCCAGTCCCCCCAGTCCCCCAGTTCCCGGCGTACCTGGCCAGCTGGGCGGTTACCCTGCCCACAGGTGTGTCCCCAGTTCCCCAGTCCCCCCCAGTTCCCCCCAGTCCCCTAGTTCCCCCCAGTCCCTCCCAGTTCCCCAACCAGTTCCCCAGTCCCCCCCAGTCCCCCAGTTCCCCCCCAGTTCCCCCAGTCCCCCAGTTCGACCCAGTTCCCCCCCAGTCCCCCCCAGTTTCCCCCAAAGTTCCCAGCCATTCCCCAGTTGCCCGTACCTGGCCAGCTGGCGGTACCCTGCCCACGGTTGTATCCCACAGTTCCGCCCAAATTCTCCACAGTTCCCCCCAATTCCCGGCCAGTTCCCCCCAGTTCCCCAGTCCCCATAACCTGGCCAGCTGGGCGGTACCATTGCTCCACGGTGGGTGTCCCCAGTTCCCCCAGTTCCCCCCCGTCCCCGCCAGTTCCCCCCAGTCACTCCGCAGTTCCCCCAGTTTCTCCCGTACCTTGGCAGCTGGCCGGTACCTGCCCACGGTGTGTCCCCAGTCCCCCCCAGTTCCCAGTTCGACAGTTCCCCGTACCTGGCCAGCTTGGCGGTACCTGCCCACGGTGTGCCCGTCCAGGGGCTCTGCCAGGCTCAGGCTCTGCTCGGGGCCGTGCCCGATGAAGTCGAAGCCCTCGGGCAGGAACACGAGCCGGGCCCCCCGTCCCGCCGCCTCCCGCACCAGCGCCGAGCACTGGCACCAGTTGTGCTCCTTGTCCGGGGTGGAGGTCACCTGGGCCACGGCCACCGTGGCACGGGGGGGCACTGACATCCTGGGGGGACAGGGGGCAACCTCAGGGGGCACCCCATGGGGAACTGGGGCATTTCAAGGGGACCACCACCAGGGGGACAGGGGTCACCCCATTGGGACTGGGTCACCCCACAGGACAGGGGTCACCGCCAGTGGCACCATTCTGCTCCCTTGGTCGCAGGGTGGGAGGTCACCTGGGCCACGGCCACTGTGGCACGGGGGGGCACTGACATCCTGCTGGGGACAAGGGGGCACCTCAGGGGGACTGGGGGCACCTCCAGGGGGCGCACCCCATGGGACTGGGGCACACCATGGGAACTGGGGTCACCCCAGTGGCACAGTTGTGCTCCTTGTCCGGGGTGGTAAGGTCCCACCTGGGCCACGGCCACCATGGTATGGGGGGGCACTGACATCCATTGGGGGGGACAGGGGGGCACCCTCAAGGGGGACTGGGGGCACTCAAGGGGCACCCATGGGGACTGGGGCAACCTCAGGGGGCACACCAATGGACTGGGGGCACACCATGGGATGGGGTCACCCACGGGGACAGGGCACCCCACAGGGAACGGGGTCAACCACTCCATGGGGACTGGGGCACCCAGCAGGATGGGGGTGCACCCCACAAGGATGGGGAGTCCACTCCTTGAGGACATGGGTCACCCCACTGGGATGGGGGGTCACTCCTTGGGGAAACTGAGGTCATCCTTAGGGACAGGGGTCACCCTAAAGTGACAGGGGTCCACTCCAATGGGGACTGGGGTACACCTCCCAGGCGGGGGTCACCCCACAGGGACTGGGGTCACCCCACAGGGACAGGGGTCACCCCACAGGGACGGGGGTCACCCCTCAGGGAGTGGGGTCACCCCACAGGGAGTGGGGTCACCCCACGAGGACGGGGATCATCCCACAGGGACGGGGGCACCCCACAGGGACTGGGGTCACTCCTTGGGGACTGGGGTCACCCCACAGGGATGGGGGGCACCCCACAGGGACTGGGG
>NW_021938016.1:0-13932 GCF_001715985.3 Manacus vitellinus
TTTAATTTGGGTGTGAAAATCTCCTGCTTTGGGCAAGAAATCCTGGCTCCCTCCTCCGGCATCCGGCAGTTCCTCTGTGGGAACCAGGAATGGGAATGGAGACATTGAGGACAGGGATGGGGACACTGGGGACAGGCTGGGGCCACCAGGATTTGGAATGGGGACATTGGGACTGGGATGGGGACATTGGGGACAGGGATGGGGACACTGGGAGTAGGTTGTAGACATCAGGAATGGAAATGTGAACACCAGGAGACTATGGGGAAAGGGATGGGGACACCAGGAGCAGGATGGGATGACCAAGAGAAGGTTGGGGACGCTGGAACAGGCTGGGGTCATCAGGAATGGGATGGAGATGCCAGAAATAGCAATGGAGACATTGGGAGCAGGTTGGGGACAGCAGGAACTGGGAGTGGGGACACACGGAAATGGGAATGCGGAAAACAGAGCTGGGATGGGAACATCAGGAATGGCGACACCAGGAATGGGAATGGGGAAAACAGAATTGGGTTGGGAACTCAAAGAATGGGAATGGGGACACCAGGAATGGGAATGGGGACACCAGGAATGGGAATGGGGACCTGGAGGACCACGCTGGGGACACTGGGAACAGCCTGGGGAGAGCAGGAACTGGGATGGCAACACCAGGAAAGGGAACGGGGACATCGGCAGCAGGTTGGAGACACCAGGGACTGGGAATGGGGACATCAGGAATGGGATGGGAACACTGGGAATAGGAACACCAGGAATGGGAACACCAGGAATGGAGTGGGAACATGAGGGACCAGGATGGGGACACTGGGGACTGATGGAGAGGAGCAGAGACCCCAGACTCACCTAAACCCCTCCCAGAACTGAGGGCCAAGAGAAGCTCTGCCTGAGCTCCACCCGAGCTTTGCCCATTATTAATATGCACAGATAGATGTTGTGATCAGATGAATATGATTTATCATATTTAATCACATATGAAAATTGTATACAACCCCGATATTGTGTGAAACTCTCGACCAAGTTCTCTATGGTTCGAACCACGCTCGCTGCCGACATCGGCAATAAATCCCTTTGCTGCTCAAAGATCCAAAGTCTCTGAGCAGTTCTTCGGACTGGGTTTTTCAGCATCACAGAGGCAAAGGCACAACTGACGGACGCCCTCAGAGGGCAACATTCTCACCAAAGCTCCCCTCTCAGCTTCCTTTACACTGACCTCTGACTGCAGGGACCTCCTTCCCACTCTGCTGATGCTTCTCAGGTTGTGAACCTCCCAGAAAAAAAAACCAAATGCCAAGGGATGTGCTTAGATTCACCAAGGATACAGCCCACCAGAATATGCTCACCTTGATCATCTCCCCTTTGGTGTCAAAGGCCCACCCCACCGTTTGCATCCCACCTGGAAAAAACAAGAAGATGCTCACAGAACGACCTTTGAAGAGAAGTGCCTGTCAGAACTGCAAGGAGGGATGCACAACAATCTCACGTGGGGGATATTCTCTGCTCTGCCCTGCAGACCCTTGTGCTGGGGTCAAAACACAGCCTCTCTGCTTCCCTCTCCTGAGGGACTTGTTCTTAGACATCCCTTTCCCCTCCCGGCCATTCCCAAGCCTGGACCCGGCTCTCAGCCCCTCTCTGGCTCAGAGCCCTCAACTTCTCTTGCAGAGAGCTGGGCCTGTCAACCCAGCTGCCAAAAGCACGGCCCTTGGGCTGCCTCGGAGGTTCCTGCAGGCGCCCCAGGCCCTGCCCAAGGCCCTCCCATCAGGGGCTGGGCCCTGGGGGCCGGGGGAGAACCCACCCGCGGCTTGGCCCTTCTTGCCCAGCCCTGCTCTGGCCCAGCCTCCTCCCCCTGCACCCTCCCCACTGCCACAGCCTGCGCTGGGGCAGCATTTCCTTCCTGGGCCCTTTCCAGCTGCCCCCATGGGGACACTTCCATTTTCTGGGCCAGGCCCCAGAGGCAATTCCAGCCAGTCCTGCCCCTCGTCCCCAGCCCGGCTCACTGACTCCTGGGGGCCCCTGGAAGCCAAGAGCCAAAGGCCGACCCCCCCAGAGTGCAGCCCCACCATCTGCACTGGGGCCCCAGGGCTTCCCTTTCCCAAGCAGCCCCTGCAAAGCCTTGTCAGAGAGAAAACTGGGTGACCTGAGTCCTGGATGCTTTTAGGAAAGAGGTCTGAACATTTCTTGAACAATGGAGGGGGGTGACTTTTTTATTCTTGACCTTTGCAGTTCTCCATTTGGGGGCAGGATGTCCTCTGGGCCAATGTTTTGTTCCCTTTGCAGTGAGTGCAGCCTCAGAGGGCTGAGCCCTCTCTGGCTGGGCTTGGCCTCTCCTGCAGAGACTCAGGCCTGGCTGGGCTGCCCCAGGCAGACGCTGCAGGAAGAAGAGCTCAGGCCGCCTGGGTCTGGTGTCCCTGGGGCTCAGCCTGTGCCCCATTGCTGGGCAGGGGCTGAGCCCCACCTCTGCCTGGGGGCCTTGGCCAAAGGGCTGCCAAGGAAGAGGCCCAGGAGCCTTGGGGCCTGCCCAGCTTTCCTCCTCCCTGGGGGCTCTCAGTCCTCCCCTGACACCGGGTGGGCCCAAGGCCTTGCTGGCTTTGGGCTCACGGCCCGCCGGCACCATCCCAGCGGCCTGACCCCCCTCCTTCCCCTCTCTCCAGCCTCTCCTGCCTTTTCTGGCAAGGGGCCATCCAAGGCAAACCCCGGTTCTCAGCAATGGCACCTGTGGCACGGCTGCAAGGCTCCAGTGGGCCAGGCAAGAGCAGGAGCACCGAGAGCCTGAGGAACCAGGAGATGCCCTGGCTGGGCATCGTGCTGCTGCGGGACGAGCTGACACCTCTGCACAGTCTCTGCCCGTCCCTGCCAGCCGACTTCTGCCCAGGCTCTGGGCACGGGGACACAGCACTGACACTTTTCAGCCCCCGCGCTGTTCCACAGAGGCTCTGATGTCACAAGGCCCTTGCCTGGCAGCCAGGAGATGGGCAAGGCAAGGCAAGGACGGAGCCTCGGAGCCACCAGCACGCTGTCCCCAAAGGCTGGGCTGGCACAGAAGCCCAGAGTCCCTGAGGTTGGCAGAGACTTGGGAGATCAACCGGCGTCCAGCCTACGCCCCATCCCCAGCACGTCAAGCAGACCACGGCACTCAGTGCCATGGCCAGTCTTTGCTTAAACACCTCCAGGGACGGTGACTCCACCACCTCCCTGGGCAGCCCATTTCAATACCTAATCCCTGTTTCTCTCCAAAAAGTCCTGCTCCTGTCCCTGACAAACAGCCCCTGACAGGCAGGTCCTCGTGTCCTCTTGTCCTGTCGCCTGTTGCCTCGGAGAAGGGGCTGACCCCCACCTGGCTCCAGCCTCCTGTCAGGAAGTTGTGGACAGGGAGAAGGTCAGCCCCGAGCCTCCTCTTCTCCAGGTTGGAGAAGCCCAGCTCCCTCAGCTGCTCCTCACAGGCCATGCACTGCAGACCCTTGCCCAGCTCCATTGCCCTGCTCTCCACCCACTGCAGCCCCTCAAGGTTCTCCCTGAATTGAGGGTCCCAGAGCTGGACACAGCACTCCAGGGGTGGCCTCACCAGTGCCCAGTCCAGCAGAAGAATCCCTGCCCTGCTCCTGCTGCCACACTCTTTCTGATCCAGGCCAGCCTGCCCTTGGCCTTCTTGCCCACCCGGGCACCCGCTGGCTCAGGTTCAGCCTCTGTCCACCAGCACCCCCAGGGCCTCTCCCACGGGGACCCTTTGCAGCTCCTCTGCCCCCGGCCTGGAGCTGCAGGGGGTTCTTGTGGCCAGAGGCCCCAAAGGCACCAAAGGCACTCTTGAACCTCATGCCCACGGGCTCGGCCCAGAGGTCCAGCCTGTCCAGGTCCCTCTGCACAGCCTTCCTACCCTCCAGCACACCCACACTGCAAGCCAGCTTGGGGTCCTCTGCCAATTTGCTCCTGGAAGACTCAATGCCCTCCTGCAGATCCCCACGAAAAATGTGCAACAGGACTGGGCCTGTTACCCAACAAGTTCTAGTGCTTGACAAAGGAGCCCACCCAGCAGTGGGAAGAAACTGCTGGTAGGAGATTGAATGGGGGCAAGAGACAATGGATGATGGACAAGTTCTAGGCCATGGCCATTTGTTTGAAAAACAAAGTAAAAGTTTAAGGTCTGCCATATTTCAGTGGTCAGAGACCTGGCAGAGAAATCTATTTTTGAGACCTGGACACCAAGAAGGCAGAATTTCTAAACTACAAAGACCCTTATAGAAACCAGAGACAAAGACAAAACTAACACAGACAGTTACTGAGGCTCTCCCTATCCAGGGAAAAGACAAGAAAAGGATAGAAACTGTGGACTAAGCA
Organism: Manacus vitellinus; assembly: GCF_001715985.3. Lineage (NCBI taxonomy): Eukaryota > Metazoa > Chordata > Aves > Passeriformes > Pipridae > Manacus > Manacus vitellinus. The sequence continues at coordinate 4,324 of NW_021938016.1, forward strand.
TCATGCAAAGTGAGAAATCAATAACCAATAGAAGAGAGAAGAAGAATTCCTGCAGAGAACTGGTAAACCAATGGACAGGAATTCCTTTGTTTGCTAAAATGTAAAAATAGTTAAAAGTTTTGAGAACTGATGTACATGTGTTAGAGAGCAATTCCTGTGTCCCTTCAGCGCTGAATGAAGTAGGGTCACCTCTGAAACCCAACCAACTGCTCAGAGATTTTATTCCCCAGCTTTCGCTGACGGTTTCTGGGGACCCAGATGAGACAAAGCAGCGCCGACAGGGCAGAGCAGAGGAATCGTTGGCCCTGCAGCGTGTACCAAAGGAGTTTTGGGGAGATCTTCCAATTCCCTGGTCTGGAGAGTTCACCAAGCCTTCTTTTCTTAGAAAAAGAACAGGCCATGAATTTTGGGTACTTGATTTTAAGGCCGTTTGCCACCGGAAGTGGAAAGCAGCCGTTTGGAATCCCACCCGACGAGTGGCAGAATCTGTAGAAGGTCAAGGCGAGTCCAGTCAATTTGCAGAGCTCAAAGCTGTCCAATTGGCCCTGGACATTGCCGAACGAGAAGGTTGGCCGAGACTCTACCTCTACCCAGACTCGTGGATGATAGCCAATGCCCTATGGGGATGGTTAGACCGATGGAAGAAGATGAACTGGAGGCGTGGAGGAAAACCCATCTGGGCTGCTGACTTGTGGCAGGACATCGCTGCCAGAGCGAAGGGTCTGAATGTGAGAGTCCACCATGTAGATGCCCAGGTGTCCAAGAAGCGAGCTAATGAAGAACACAATAACAACAGAGAAGTGGACCGAGCTGCACAGATAGGAGTGTCACAAGTAGACCTAGACTGGCAGCAGAAAGGAGAGTTGTTTCTAGCTCGATGGGCCCATGATGCTTCCGGTCATCAGGGCCGAGATGCCACCCACAGAGGGGCACGAGACCGAGGGGTGGATTTAACCATGGATATCATTTCTGAAGTTATCCATGATTGTGAGACTTGTGCCGCTATTAAGCAGGTGAAAAGACTGAAGCCCCTGTGGTATGGTGGACAATGGGATAAGTATAAGTATGGAGAGGCATGGCAGGGTGATTATATCAAACTGCCACAGACCCCGTCAAGGTAAGTGCTATGTACTTACCATGGTGGAAGCAGCAACAGGATGGTTAGAGACTTTTTCAGTGCCCCACGCAACGGCCCGGAATACCATTCTGGGCCTTGAAAAGCAAGTCCTGTGGAGACACAGGACCCCAGAACGTATTGAGTCAGACAACGGGACTCATTTCAAAAATGAATTAGTCACCACTTGGGCGAGGGAACATGGTATCGAATGGGTGTACCACATTCCTTATCATGCACCAGCTGCTGGGAAGGTTGAGAGATATAACGGACTGTTGAAGACAACTCTAAAGTCACTAGGTGAGGGGACTTATAAAAACTGGGACAAGAACTTAGCCAAGGCTGCCTGGCTAGTTAACACCAGGGGTTCTGTCAATCGAGCTGGCCCCGCACAAGCAGAATCCCTTCACATTGTTGATGGAGATAAAGTTCCAGCAATCCATTTGAGGGGAATGCAAGGGAAAGCTGTTTGGGTTACCCCTGCCTCAGGCCAAGACAAACCCATTCGTGGGATTGTCTTTGCTCAAGGGCCAGGATATACGTGGTGGATAATGAGGAAGGATGGAGTCATCCAGTGTGTGCCTCAAGGAAATTTAGCCTTGGGGAAAAACTAATTGTATGTCCTGAGTTGTGTTTTTACAGGAAGCCAGTCACCAGATGAGAGAGAGAGAGACCTGAACTAAGCTGGTGCTGGTATCCAGTGATGAGACAGTCCAGTGATGAAACAGCCATAAATCAGAACTGTAATTGTGACTGAGGAGACCAAAGATCTGGACTGAACTGAACTGACATTGGTATTGATTTTCCAACGATGAGACAACTGCGCTGAGAGACCAACAAGGACTATATATATATATATATGTATATGTGTATATATACGCGCGGGATGTAGGCGAACGTGAGACATAGGTGTTACGTAAAAATAGTATGGAATAAGGGGTGGAGAATGGGGTGGTTTGGGCTAGACCTTCCTTGGTGACCAGTTTGTAACCAAGGAAGGGTCCAGATTTACCCAGTATTCCCTACGATTTTTACGTAAGCCAGATTATAAGAAGAAAGGAGGAGAGGCCTTCGCTCTCTTTCCTTCCGGCGGCTTGGAGGTGCAGGTTCCCTGCTGTTGATCTGCCGTGCTGGGGAGCGAGGCCTGGTTGGGCCTTGTCGACCTTGGGAGACAGAGGTTGCCGGCGATCGTTCCGGAGCAACCCTCGGTTGTCCCGGGAGAGTAGTGAGATATTTCTTTGCTAACTCTTTTAGTGGATAGATATTGGGCTGCTAATTGCGATATTTATATATATATAATATTTTGGTTTTGTTCCTTTTCCTTTACCCCTTCCCTTTCCCTTATTTTAATTGTATATCAGTGTAAATATATTTATGTATCTCACTTTGGCTGTCTCTCTCTCGTTTCGGGTTTTCTTAGGTTTTTTTTTTCTCCCTCTTCTCCCTGAGGTTTGGGGGGGGGGAGGGGAAATCTGGTGGTGAGGTTTGGAGACTTGGCAGGGAGCCAGGTTCAAACCATATCAGTAAGCTTGGGCCATAATTACAGGACACCTGTAAAATCTGGGCTTTGGGAAAGGTTGGGGAGGGTTGGGAAAGGTGTAAAAGGGTGGTTTTGCCTGAGGTGTTAAACATGGGAGCGGGTTTGTATTCCCAATTCCCAAGAGAAGAGATCCCAGAAAGCTCCCCTGCAGGTTGTGTTTTAAGGAACAGGAGAAGAGACCGAGGGTAAGGGGTTTCTTTCCTGGAGGGAAGGGCTGTCGTTCACTTGCAGGAGCCCTGCACTGAAATTGCCAGTCTGACTGCCCAAACTGAACAGAGCTGAAGATTCCTGCCAGACAAAATGTGGCAGGACAGAAACCTCTTGCTGCCCATGGAGTGCCCAGGGTGTTCCCCCAATTGCATGTGAAACCCGAAGGTTCCAGGCTTTCTTTCCTGGGGGAAAGGCCGTGACATCCCAAAGAGTCCCGTGGCAGACAGGTGGGGCTGCACTGTGGGGGTGTGAGGTGTTGGTTCTTTGGTTTCCAGGGGCTATTCCAGAACGGAGAGGACAGGCTGTGACACCACAAAGGAGCCCTTGGCACACGGATGGGGTTGAACTGTCACATGGTGGGGGCTTGGTTCTTTGATTTCCAGAGGCCATTCCAGAATGGAGAGGATAGGCCAGAATGGATAGGACAACAAAAGGGCCCAAAGCACATGGGTTGGTCTGCACTATGGTGTGGGGTGTTGGTTCTTTGGTTGCCAGGGCCTATTCTGGAATGGAGAGGACAGGCTGTGACAAGAAGTGCCTGTCAGAACTGCAAAGACGGACGCACAAGAATCTTCTGTGGGCATATTCTCTGCTCTGCCCTGCAGACCCTTGTGTTGGGGTGAAAACTCAGCCTCTCTGCTTCTGTCTCCTGAGGGACTTGTTCTTAGACATCCCTTTCCCCTACGCTCCTTTCAAAACCCTCCTGGCAATTCCCAAGCCTGTACCCGGCTCTCATCCCCTCTCTGTCCTCTTCCCAATCCCCTGGTCAATCCCAACATCCCAGGACAGGGATCCCAGTTGCTTGGCTGCACTCCCACCTAGTTCCATATGCTGGGCCATGATATCCCAGCACTGGAGCAGCCAGGTCAGCAGGGGCTCTCCCAGCTGGAGGCTGAAATCTTTTCACATCTCTCGCAGCTCATCTGGGGATGGGGATCTGGTGATTATCTCTGGCCTTGCCTCTTGCTCCTGTTCTGAGGGCTCTGCTTCCCCTTCATCCCTCACTAACTGAGCTGATTTGGTCTTGGATTTCTTCTGTAGAGGGGCAGCTGCTACTGGCACAGGTTGTTCCTCTGCAGTTTGAGTGGCCACGGTACCTCTTGGTCTCCTTTCCTCTTCCTCCCCCTGAGGGCACTGGGTCTTAGTTAAACAAGATTACAACTTAGAAATTAAGAGACTTCAAGTGGAAGTGCGGAAAAGGAAAAGAAACAGCTTTTTATTAACAAAATCTGAATAAACAACAAATGGTGCAACCAAAAATTTCAGAAGAAACAAAACAAATTCCCAAATCCCCGGGTGGGGGGAGAAACTGTCCCGGCAGTTCAAAGCTCTCTCAGCCCCGTGTGCTCGCAGCCAGCAGTGAAGGAGTCCCTTTTCCCAGGGCAGTCCCCAAAGCAGAACACCTCGCTCCCAGATGGGTCGGGCTCTCTCTCTCTCTCTCGGTCGTTCTCCACGAGGTGTCCCATGGGGAAAAAACTTCCTCTCAGGAAAAGAGAACAAGGTGGCCAAAATCAGCTCCCGCTCTGTCCGGTCCCGGACAAACCCCAAAAGCCCCCGAACAAAGGACCCCCCGCCCTCCCCGCGGCCACCGCGGTGTCCCCGAGAGCCGCCCTCCCCCCACTGCCCCTGCCCAGCGCCTGCGGCTCCGCTCCAACCCACCCCATCCCGGGAGACACAGATGGGAATGGGGGGACACTGGGAAACAATTCCAACACCTCTTTTCAAACCTCTGACACCTGCTTCCCAGACATTCCCAAAGAAGGGGCTTCCCGTGGCCTCGAGCCAGGGACCGACCTTTGTATTGAACCAACTCCTGGAGAGACACGTTCCCATCCCTGTCCCCATTCCCATTCCTGGGGTTCCCAGCCCTCTCCCCATTCCAATTCCTGGGGTTCCCATCCCTGTCCCCATTCCCACTTCCTGCTGTGCCAACCTGCTCCCAGTGTCCCTGTTCCTGTCCCCACTATCCCTATCCTGGTCTCCCATGTCCCCATTACCATTCCCGGTGTCTCAAATCCCATTCCTGGTGACTCCAACCTGCTCCCAATGTCCCCATTCCCATTCCTGGAGTTCCCATTTCCATTCCTGATGTCTGTAACCTACTCCCAGTGTCCCCATCCCTGTCCCCAATGTCCCCATCCTAGCCCCCCTGTCCCCATTCCTATTCCTGGTTCCCATAGAGGAACTGCCGGATGCCGGAGGAGGGAGCCAGGATTTATTACCCAAAGCAGGAGATTTTCACACCCAAATTAAAGCCTCAGGAATAATTGTGGTCCTGGGTTTCACACGGGAAAAAGCAGGAAGTTGATCCATGGGGAAGAGCCGCAGGGGGGCCGGGGTGGGTGGGAGCAGCGGGATGAGCTCTGCCAGCAGCTCCTGCCTTTCCACAGGGAGAGGGAAGGGGCGGATCCAGCTCTGGGATCGCTCAGGCTGTGATTCCTGCTGGGATGAGAGTGGGGAAAGGAGTCACAATGTCCCTGTTCCCATCCCAGGGGATGGAGCCGGCTGTGGAGCCCAGGGAGAGTAGGAACTGCTGCGGATTCCCACCTGGTCCTGCTCCGTCCATCCCACCCCAATCCCACTCCAGAATCCAACCATGATCTCAGTCCACAATTCCACCTGATCCCACTCTGGAATCCTGCCCTGAGCTGCAATCCCCTTCCAATCCCACTCCAGCCATTAGGTCCCCATTCCCCTCTGGAATCCCGGCATCCATCCTGGGATCCCTGCACAGAGGATCTGGATCCACACACGCTGCTGGGACTCACTGGTGGGCGCGGGGTCATATCCATTCCCCTCCCTCTTCCCTCTGGAAAGAAAGTGGGATCAGCACCCGTGGCACAGGATCCCCGGAATGCTGCCGGGCGGATCCGTGCCCCTTGCCGACCCCCATCCCGGGAGTTACCGGATCGGAGCTTCCAGACACCGACTGCCACGAGGCCGATGATGATGATGATGGCAGCGATGACGGACACAGTGTCCTAGTTAGAACAGCTGGGACCGATTCCTCACTGGATGGGTGTAGCCCAAAAGTGTGTATTCTATGGCCTTCCATGCCATTTTCCCAGGAACTGTTGTCCGGGGATAGGCGGGGGGGCCTGCGAGGTGTGTTGGGTACTCCAGTCCCCATATCCTTTTATGGAATTCCCTGCTCTGAGAATCCTCATATCCTTTTATGGAATTCCCCGCTCTGAGGGAAGAACTAAGCATCCTTTTATGGAATTCCCTGCTCTGAGAATCCTCATATCCTTTTATGGAATTCCCCGCTCTGAGGGAAGAACTAAGCATCCTTTTATGGAATTCCCCGCTCTGAGGGAATCACTGACCATTCCTGCCTGAACTGGAGAATATATAAACCTGGAGTTTCAGAACCTTTCCACCACTCGTGGGATCCAGAGGAAGGCTGCAGCTCACCACTCTCAAACAGACTGAGACCACCACCCTCAACTGGACTGCAATCACCACTTCTGACCAGACTGCAACAGCTCTCCCACCAGCAGGTTTTTTTCCCCTCTCCCTTTACTTTGGACTCGGGGGGGGGCCAAGGAAAACCACTTTGTTCATGCCCCAGGGTGCTGGGTTATACATTTGGGTTTTGTGGGTTAAAACCAATTGCTTGTCTCTATAATCAGACTTATTGGGCAAGGGGGGCCCAAGGGGGGCCCAAGGGGGGCCCAAGGGAGGCCCAAGGGGGCTGGTCCAGGGGGGGAAGGGCTGCAGGGGGCGGATCCCGGAGGAGGAAACCCGCCAAAAGCGGCGGCCCAGCCGAGGGAGGAGCCGAGCGGGAGCACAAAGAAGAGCAGCCAAAAGGTCCTGGCGGTCGCTGGGCAATGGCGGGGGGGGCGAGAGCGGTTTGGGGGCCCCCGTGAGAGCCGGGGGGGAACCCCGGTAGCCGCGGAGTGGGGAGAGCGGAGAGGGGCGATCCCGGAGCTGGGGGACCCCCGGAATGCTGGAGGGGGGGGAGCAGAGAGGGAGTGCCAGGCCCCTTAAGCGGGGGTCCCGGAGAGGGGGAAGGCCTTGGAGTGTGGAGAGGAGGGGGGGCCTTGAGGCGGGGTGGGAGCCGAGAGCGCCAAGAGGTTTGCGAGGATGGGAGCCGAGAGAGGAGGGCCGGCCGGCCCCGGGAGGCAGAGTGGGGAGAAGTGAGCCCTGGGACCCCCCTGGCAACACTAAAGGGGACCCCAATGAGTGGGAACCCCCCGGAGCCGCGGGACCCCCGGTAGCCCGGAGAAGGGGGACCCCCAATGCAGGCAGAAGTGCCATCAGGGCAGACAGTGGGGACCCCCCTAACCCCAGAGAGCAGAGAGAGGGAATTTTGGGAGGGGATCTTGGACTGAATGTTGGTGTTTTGGGGGGTTTTTATGGACACAAGTTGCCCGGTGAGTCCTAGAGCTGGACTTGGGCAGGAGGAACCCCCAAGGCAACGCGCTCACCCCTTGTTTTTACCCCCCCATCAGGATTTCTGCTTCCCAAAGCTTGGGCGGATGGAGGAGGAGGCTGCGAGGAAGAGGAAGATGCCTTGGGCCCCCCAGGCAGGTGAGGAGGAAGTCAGTGCCCCTTTGGGTGGGTCTTTTGTCTTTTGTGGCCGTCCTGCCGGGGCCGGAGTTGGGGGGATGTCCTTGGGCTTCCCTGTGGGCCGGAGGCAAATCCCCTGCGTGTCCTTGTTGGTTCCTGCCCCAGGCCCCGAGGTGAGGCCGGAGAGCGCGGAGGACAAATCCCCCCGGCAGAGCCTGGTGGGAGAGGCCGTTTTGAAGGGCTCCCCGGCGCAGGAAGGCAGCGGGGAGGAAAAGGGCCGGAGATGCCCCCGCAGGAGGGGCTCCAAAGCCAGCCCAGGGGGCTGTGAGGAGGAAAGAGCCAGTGTGTGCCGGGAAGGAGGACGGAGCTTGAGGCGGAGCTGCGAGCTGGTGGTCCCTGAGCAGCCTCCCAGCAGGGAAAAGCCCTTCAGGTGCTTGGAATGTGGGAAGAACTTCAGGAAGAGATCCAACCTCCTGAGGCACCAGCACGTCCACAGTGGGGAACGGCCCTACACGTGTGGGGAGTGTGGGAAGAGCTTCAAACTGAGCTCCCACCTTCTCAGCCACCAGATGATCCACAGTGGGGAACGGCCCTACATGTGTTGGGAGTGTGGGAAAAGCTTCAGCCACAGCTCCACCCTCCTCGACCACTCTCGCATCCACAGTGGGGGAAGGCCCTACACGTGTGGGGAGTGTGGGAAGAGCTTCAAACAGAGCTCCCACCTGCTCCGACACCAGATGATCCACAGGGCGGAAAGGCCCTACACATGTGAGGAATGTGGGAAGAGCTTCAATCAGATCTCCCACTTGCTCCGACACCAGATGATCCACAGTGGGGAAAGGCCCTACACATGTGAGGAATGTGGGAAGAGCTTCAATCAGAGCTTCAACCTGCTCCGACACCAGATGATTCACAGTGGGAACGGCCCTACACGTGTGGGGAGTGTGGGAAGAGCTTCAGGGACAGCTCCATCCTTTGCAAACACCGTTGCATCCCCACCAGGGAATGGCCCTACAAGTGCTTGGAATGTGGGAAGAGCTTCAGCACAAGCACCAAGCTGCTCAGCCACCAGCACATCCACACTGGGGAACAGCCCTACACGTGTAGGGAATGTGGGACAGCTCCACCATCTACACCCACCTTCCCATCCACATCAGGGAGAGGCCTCACAAGTGTGGGGAGTGTGGGAAGAGCTTCAGGCAGAGCTCTGCCTTGACCTCCCACCAACGGACCCACCGGTGAGAGAAGCCCCGAGTGCCCCGACTGCGGGAAGAGCTTCGGCCGCTGCTCCAACTCCATCAGCCATGGGAGGACCCGCGTTGGATGATCCACAGGGACCCCCGTTGGGCACAGCCCTGGTGTGCTGGTTTAAAGCTAAACCAGCAGGGGAAATGACAGCGGTGACACCTAGAATGGGATGGAACAGCTGGAAAGGGAATGAGAATGCCTGGAATGGGAATGGGGACATCAGGAATGGGATGGGGACAATAGCAATGGGATGGGAACACCAGGAATGGAAATGGGAACACCTGGAATGGGAATGGGGACTTTGGGAGCAAACTGGGGACACTAGGAATGGGAATGGGGGCAGCAGGAATGGGAATGGGGACACGTGGAATGGGGAAGGAACACCTGGAATGGGAATGGGAACACCTGGAATGGAAATGGGGACACCAGGAATGGGAACACCTGGAATTGGAATGGAGACACCTGGAATGGGAACAACTGGAATGGAAATGGGAACACCTGGAATGGGAATGGGAACACCTGGAATGGAAATGGGAACACCAGGAATGGAAATGGGGACACCTGGAACTGGAATGGAAACACCTGGAATGGGAACACCTGGAATGGGAATGGGAACACCTGGAACTGGAATGGAAACACCTGGAGTGGGAACACCTGGAATGGGAATAGGAACACCTGGAATGGAAATGGGGACACCTGGAATGGGAATGGGAACACCAGGAATTGGAATGGAGACACCTGGAATTGGAATGGGAACACCTGGAATGGAAATGGGGACACCAGGAATGGGAATGGGAACACCTGGAACTGGAATGGAAACACCTGGAGTGGGAACACCTGGAATGGGAATAGGAACACCTGGAATGGGAATGGGGACACCAGGAATGGGAATGGGAACACCTGGAACTGGAATGGAAACACCTGGAGTGGGAACACCTGGAATGGGAATGGGGACACCTGGAATGGGAATGGGGACACCAGGAAT